>NW_015542322.1:139611-165191 GCF_001515605.1 Sinocyclocheilus anshuiensis | reverse complement strand
GGGGACATAATTATGGATTATAATGACTTATACCGTCTTTTTACGGGCGGGCTTGAGTGAGCGGCGGCGGGCGGGTTTGAGAACGGCGTGGCCGGCGGATTCGATTTCACAACGAAACACACTTCACGACATGGCGGCGGCGGCAATAACAATACTACAGTGAAAATAAAAGTTACGCCTTCTTTCTTTGCGTGAACATTTGGGCGGCGTTATGCACATCGTGACGTAGACATGTGGGGGCGTGTTAGAATGAGCCATTTTTTAAGTAGGCGTGGTTGACTCGTAACTTTTATAAAGAATATCTCTTTGGATTTGAGACTTTAGTCTTTGCAACTTTACAGATCTTCTTTATGCACCAAGAGCTTGTAACACTCAAAAGAGAAAGGAAAAATTGAATTCGCATCATATGACCCCTTTAAGAAATCTTCATTCAAGTTGATTAAACTTGACATTTAAGGCACCATGAAAACTACTTTTTTTACATTGGAATAATATATATTATTTCAAATTTATTTACGTCTCACAAAGTTTTCTTACCTTTTCTTACCTGTTTATTTGATTTAAATTTGAATTTTCAAACTTACCATAATAGAAAGATATATGAAATACAGCAAGTTTAATTAATACTAAAACTAATACTAAATGAATACTAATACCATATGAAAAGTATACTTTTTTTTTTTTTAATCAAATAGTGTATTAGTAGATAGTTTTTTTGGCAGTTAGTTCATGAAATTAAAATTTTCCTTAATCTTTTCTCTGCAGTAATCAGGGCCAAGGTGGTTGGAAAAAAAGAAGTGGATTCTGGGAATGATATTTATGGGAACCCTATCAAGCGGATCCAATATGAGATTAAGCAGATCAAGGTGAGGGATGAATATGACAGCTGTTATTCAAATCTAACCTACAATGAAAATGTCTTGCAGTGAATAAAAGATATTTTGTTGTCCTCTAACAGATGTTCAAAGGCCCGGATCGCCACATCGACGTGGTCTTCACCGCACCCTCGTCTGCAGTATGCGGAGTGACGAATTTGGACACTAACGGCAAGAAGGAGTACCTCATCTCAGGTAAAAGATTGTCATTTCACTACAGCTGTTGTTTTTGGTCAAATAAATGTACAGTCTAACCACACAATGCTATTGGTTACTGCCTTCACAGCAAAGCACTTGCCAGTTGGCACATGCTTCACTCAAGGCGATCCGTTTTCAGACAGGACAGAAGTTTACAAACCGTGACTTATTGATGTACAATGTGCTGAATTTACTGCTGGGTTTCAATACTCTTCTCTTCTCTCTAATGAACTTGCTGAGCAGGCAACTCTGAAGGGAAAAAACACAGAATATAAAAGAACGTCAAAAGATGAACACAGACAACTTCTGGTTTCCCCATCTCAGATCATTCCAGCAGAGCCCAAATTACAGAGTTGACAAGGCAGAGGTCTGTGGAGGGTAGCAATTGCCTTTAAAGCCGAAGTTTTAGAGGAGGAGGGGAGGTAAAATAATGAGAGAGCTGATCCTGTAGTGCAGAGTAACTGCTGAGGTTGTGTTTTCAAGGCACACATTCCCTTCTCCACACTGAGTAGAAACTACCCAGGTTTCAGATTGTAAGCAGAGCAGACCTTCAGAAACCTTCGCTCTGGGCAAAAATAGAAACCATCTTGAGGTTGTTTATGTCATTGTATTTGCATGTTCCCTCCCATTTTGTGAAGTCCCGAATTGTGGTTAGCTACTCCTGTTCTCCACCATCAGGGTTCACAAGCTTTTGCATGTAGTGTTTTTCCCCAAATCTGTGCTTTGACTCTGCAGTGACCTCCTTTATGTGGTTCAGTCATAATACAGAACAATAGATGACTAACAGAAGGGTTCGGTTTATAAACGTGGCGACTTGTTATCGTGTTCTCATGTGCTGTTATTTTGTCTGTTGGACCATGCTATGCCCGTGACTATCAGATGTTCACAGACGGTTCAGATTGTTTTGTCTGCACATTGTGTTTCCAGGCAAGGCGGAGGCCAACGGCAAGATGCACGTGATTCTGTGTGATCTCATCATGCCCTGGGAATCCATGAGTGCCACCCAGAAGAAGAGCCTCAGTCAGCGCTACCAGATGGGGTGTGACTGCAAGGCGAGTATTGTATATTTCTCCTGTGGACACATAATAATCATTACTGTGGAACATGCTGTCAACCTGGGTTGTGCACAATTCAGAATTTGAAGAATGGTCTATCTATCTATCTATCTATCTATCTATCTATCATGCATCCATTTATCCATCCACGCAGAAGAATGGTCTATCTATCTATCTATCTAGCTATCTATCTATCTATCCATAGTTCTATCAATGCATTCATCTATCTATCTATCTATCTATCTATCTATCTATATCTATCCAATCAGGTGTCTTTCTTTCTTTCTTTCCATCCATCCATCCATCAGGCCTATAAACCTTAAACTCTTCATAAAGTGCATAACGTGTGGAATTCAACACACATTGTTTTTGCATTTGAAAAGGTACATCTTTTGGTTTGGTACTTGTAGAACATTTTGCTGGAATTTTTAATTGTTAACAAACTACTTGCACTATTTATACTACTAAATTGTGTTCAATAGAAGTATTCAAAAACACACTTATAGAGACTTTGGGATGGACTGTTTTGATTTGAGTCAGTAAGCATCTACCTAGCTAATATTTAATAATAAAAAATACAGGTATCATTATCACACCATGTTAACAAACATTGTTTTTGCTGCACCCAGATCACACGCTGTGCGACCTTCCCATGCGAGATCAGCGCCCCAGAGGAGTGTCTGTGGACAGATTGGGTGACGGAGAAGATAATTCACGGGCGCCAGTCGGACCACTACGCCTGCATCAAGAGAGGAGACGGCTCCTGCGCCTGGTACCGTGGAGTCGCGCCACCCAAGAAAGAATTTCTGGATGTGGAAGACCCTTAAAGTATCTCTCGCCCTCTCCATCACCCAATCTGAGATTCTTACAGATATCATAGATAAGGTGTAAGTTAATATCGACATAAAGACAAAACTCTACTAAATTAAAATTGAAACGTCTCAAGGCTAGATTAGTGTACAGTCTTCATTAGATATCGCAACAAGAGACAGAATGGAGCGAAAGTAATGACCACACCTAAGGCTGGCACCCAGAAAACACTCCCCATCGTGTGAGGGACGATCTTTAAAACGAGAGCACTTTCTGCCCCCCAAAACAGCACTTAGATTTCTCTCTGCATAAAGACTGAATGATCTCTACAATCTCCCAAAACTGCAGTCTCTCAGCTCATTTAGCTTTTTCAGTTTCTAGTATTCTGGCCTAAACCCACACGGAGTGGTATTGAAAGTATTACTTTTGAAGGTAGTGTAATTTCCCAAAGCCATGCCAATTGGTCCACTCAGATAAATGGTGAGGCAGGACTTCCCAGATAGTTCAAAGATGTGCGGGGACCTGGAAAGAACTTAAGACAGTTGGGATTTTGGGGGAAAAAAAGGAAAATTAAAGACCAAAGTCAATGTCGCTAGGCATGAATTTGTGACAGAAACAAAATTGTGCTGCTGACCAAATTTCAGAATGTTGAACTGTTGTATATGAAGCTGTTCTTCATTTCATTTCCACTATTTTGCATCATTGCTTCATGGCGTATCCTTCGCATATACGAAAAATGAAGGAATAACAATGCAGGTATCTATTATTCTGACGACAGTTCATAATTAGTTATAAAGTCCTCTAATTCGATTTTTTTATGCACATTTACGAATCGAACATCCCTAATTTGTTTTGTCAATATGTCTGTTTACCTTTTTGAACCAATTTATGCATTTTTTCCTCCGTTAATAGTTCAGTGATGATACTATTTGAACTTGTTGCACTTTTTAAAGACAAAACCAAGAGGACCGTCTCCTCTTTTTTGTAATTCTCATTTTCAGTGCTTTTGTTATTGATTTGCAAATGCTTTATTTTTAAGAATTACAGCATCAGTTATCTAAAGTCCTAGTGAGCTGTTTTATCTTCTGTATTGTTCTTATTAGATTATGTACCCAAAGAGGTATGTAAGACTTTAGTTGCCATGGTAATGGGAAGACCCTTCGTTTTGCCCTAGAGTAAAACAAGGCTGATTGGATTGGCATGCAAAGACACAGGCCTATAGCATGCACTGGGAAAGAGGAAACAATGAGCGAGGTTCCTTCCTCCTGTGATGTCAATAAACTCAGGAGTTTACTGGCAGCTTGAGAGGAAGGCACAGAGTTGGGTTGTTGCAGCTGTCCCCTGATTGGGCGTTGCCAAGTCATGTGATTGACTGAGGGTGAGGCATTAGAATACTAGTTGCTAGGCGCTTCGTCAGGGTGAACCATGTGGCCCGATGTGGTCATAGTGATTGAGAGAAAGAGGGAGAAGACAGACTGAGGTTGAACTGACAAAAGCAAAACAGTGTCGATCGATTTGAACGATATAATGCATCACAATCATTGTATAAAATTAACACCAAAATCATTTGTGTCGACAAAGCGAGCATTCTTATGGGTAATCGTTCGATTCATGCCTTTCTATTTTGGCTCTCAGTGTTCCAGCATAAATGTACGAAGCTTTTTTTTCTCTTTTTTTTTTTTTGCTTAAGTGTAATTTAAATTAAAATTTTTGTTTCAATATCCTCACATCTTTCTTCATACCAGAAGCGTTGTCATAAACGAGCTTGAACTCTTACAAATAGTCTATATAAATCTACAAGGTTAATGTTTAATATGCATCGATCTATAACTGCTTTGTATTAATTGTTATTGAACTTTAATGGCGTAAGTTAAATGATTTTGTTTCCACGTTTCTACTTTTTTAATGTGTTATTACCTTTGATTTATATGATCATTGTGTTATTTTTTTACCAGTCTTTGTCTTTCTCTTTTATGATTTGCTGAAAAGAGCAAGAATGTGAGACCTAGTGTCTGAACCACATGATAAAAGTTGTGGTAGAAGAACCAGACTATGCATGTCTTTGATGCTTTGTGTAATTCCCATGTGGACGTTCACTTGACGGATAAATATACAGTATTACCAAATAAAACATTAAACTACATCGGCTCGTCCCATTAATATATATATATATACTGTATATATACACACACACACACACATTAACGTAGTCATTCATTTATTTCCGATTGCCCATAAAAAGTGGTCTCTGGAGGCTTTGTAGTACATTTGATCCCATCAGTGTGAATATTTGACAGTAGTGCTGCATATTTACCTTTGCAAAACTTTCATGATCAGATACTGCCCTCATGTGGCAGGAATGAATATCGAGTGCACAGTTGTAGATAAAATAAACACAAGGTCCACTTTGGTTCAACTCCCATGAGTTATTATCACAGACCAGGGGTTTATTTCAACAGCTGTCTGTTTATTTCATCATCTTGTAATGATGAAAACAAGTACATAACTCAGTTCACAGTGAGGGCAGGCTATGGACCCAACGAGCGCCATGAATGTTTTTTTAAGGCACACTCGGTAACTGAAATACTCTTTCAAACTGAGGTTTATTAGACTGTACTTTCCTGAAGTTTATGCTTGTAACTGGTATTTTAAATGTAAACACTTATGATCTGACTATATTCCTAAATGTCTGACATAAAATCTGATAAAATGATTTCACTGATGGCTTTAGAGGCTATTAAAGCATCAAACCTTTCAAATAAACTCTTCCTGATGTATGTGGTAAATGACGGTGTTTGGCATCAGAGGGAAACAGTTCTCAGACTTTTCAGTCTGTTCCCGATTATTCAGGGTAGATCATATACAACAGGAACGGATGACAGGGCAACTGGACCAGGTTTATCCAATGTCTATAAATTCTCTGTTAAATGTATTTTTACAGAGAATTTTGATTCACAAATCAAAATGATTCTTTGCAGCAGTGAGGGCCAAATGTAAAAAACTATTCATAAATTATGCTTTAGTGCATAAAAACCTTCTTTCTGGGTTATGAAAAAAAAAACTCAAATCTAAAAGCTTCTTTTTAGCAACTTCTTTAGCAAAAAATTGTCAAAAAGAGCTTCTAATTGGCCGATGACTCGTGCATCCAGTCTGTGATTCGCCAGCACTCACAGTCCCTTGTTGAAGTAGACATAACTGACATGTTCCCCGTACTGAGAAATGATGGACTCCCTGAGTTCAGGTTCCAGTTTGGATACAGCCATAGAACTGCAAATCAAAGTGCAAATGATTGATTAGTTGGGTATGGCTCAGAGACCACAGTTATCATGAAAACATCTGAATGAAGCATTTTAAAGAGAGATAATGGAAGAAGCAGCTGCAAAAAGTTGCATGAATAACATTAATGCCCTTATCAAAATATGCCATATTTGCTCTATTCACTACTGGTTATTAAAGGATTAGTTCACCTAAAACTGAAAATTAGCCTGTTATTTACTCACCCTCAAGCCATCCTAGGTGTATATGACTCTCTTCTTTCAGACGAATCCAATCGGAGTTATATAAAAAATTGTTCTGGCACTTCTAAGCTCTATCATTGCAGTGGGCAGGTGTTTCTGTTCAACAGTCCAAAACACGTTAAATAAACTGCGCTCATCCGTAATAAAAACGTGCCTCACACGGCTCAGGGGGGGTGAATAAAGGCCTCCTGTAGCAAATCCATGCGTTTTTGTAAGAAAAATATCCATATTTCAGACGTAATAAACACTTTCCTATCACTTCCGCTATCTGTCATTCGCGGAAGCAGTTCTCGAGGGTGAGTAAAACACAGGCTAATTTTCATTTTTGGGTGAACTAACCCTTTAAAACTGTAGATGTGTATGTTTCTTCATTAAAACAAATTTGGAGAATTTTTGCTCTGCATCAATTGTTCACCAGTGGATCCTCTGCAGTGAATGGTTGCCGTCAGAATGAGAGTTAAAACAGCTGATAAAAAAATCAAAATAATCCACAACAGACTCCAGTCTATTAATTCATATCTTGTGAAGTGACAGTTTGAAGTTAAAAATCTCTTAATGATGGATTTGGGTTTTACAAACGTGTGGATTTCACTTCCCAAGATGTTAACTGATTAAATGGAGTTGTGTGGATTATTGTGATGTTTTTATCAGCTGTTTGAACTCTCATTCTGACGGCACCCATTCACTGCAGAGGATCCATTGGTGAATAAGTGATGTAATGCTAAATTTCAATGAAGAAACCAACTTATCTACATCTTGAATGGCCTGAGGGTGAGTACATTTTCTGCTAATTTTCATTTTTGAGTGAACTATTCCTTTGAAGAGATACTATCCCTTAAAAAAAAAAAAGATATTGAATGGCATATACAATATATGCAATCTTTACCATCTCTGAGGAAACAGTGAGCATGCTGCAGGCACCATGAAGATCAGACTGTGAAACAGAGAAGGGCATGTTGTCATTTCTTCTACTGAAACAAGATCTCATATATTTGGCATATCAATCCTTGCTATTTTCATAATAAGAAATGTGATCACTTACAATACGCCAACCATCATGACTTGCAGTGGCCCATGAAGAAATGTGATTTTCTGCAACAGATTGGAAGAAACAAACAAATGCAAATATGTTTAATATAAAATCATACACATACAGCAAGGGGTTTATAGCCTTTACAGACACAGGAATCCCAATATAATATAATGAACAATAAAAAGTAAGATTATCTTTGTAAGACTTTTAATAATTGTAATTGAAAACATTATTATGCTACACAAAGCATGTTAAACCATTAGCTAAAATTCATTCAAATAGTTCAAAGCATTTGAAACCTGTATGCATTGATGATAACAGACTGTTATATGAGAATGACTCAACAGATGTCAGCTTTGAGGTCTGAGAGAGAGTGAATTTATAACAGAAACACCTGTAGATCATAAACTGGCTATTTTATCACTTTTCCTTTCCATTGCATGCTCCTTGGATGCCAAATAAACATCATGCTCACCTGCATGAATCTGTATTTTTCAAGCCTCTGCATAATAATGGGGAGTATGACTGGAAAGAACAAAGAAAGCGGATCAGGATTCAGCATTGACTGGTGGGTGAAGTGAGGGCTGCTTTATTTTAGCACTGAGATCCGATAACTCCGGCCAAACTCTTTGCACTTACTCATGCCTGGCGCTGCCATGGTAACTCGAGAGATGACCACCTGTGTGATGCCCTTGACAGCTGCTTTCTATGACAAACACAGACAGTATATCTTGAGAACAGAGAATGTTTATAGTGTAAAAAGGCATCTTATCTTTAAACTGATTATTTTAAGCACTAAACGCATTCAGATCTACTGTATTTAAACTAATGGTTTTGCTCATAAGTTTACATACTCGGGTATATGTGAAATGTAAATTACAATAAATTGTTATATCAATACTAGATATCTTAGATACAATCAAATGAACGTAAAAATTAACGGTACGTAGGTGTTTAATTTCTGTTATTAATTTGTCATGTGGAATATAAGCAGTTTCTTCAGGGCAGTACTAAATAAAGAATAAAATGTTTTATGATATCATTTTCTAAACTGATACACATTTTACAGATTTTGCAAGGAGAATGTAAACTTCAGAGCAGAGCTGTAACTAGTTTCATCAGGTGAGATAAATGCTCCTCACCCTTGAGTGGCCCAGTATTTTTCCATCTTCATCCGTCACAGCAATGCCGTTCAAAATCTCCCTGTATAAGAAAGAATAAACCTGAATATACTAATATCTAGACATGTGAACCTATTGAGTAAGACCTGCCAAAATAAAAGCTGGTAGGAAACATAAGAGGTCTCACTGTTGTCTCATCATTGGAATGTTCACACAGTTAGCCGCGGCCACAGCAGCGAACGGCACCCAGCGTGCCACCAGTGGAGGAGCTTTCTGAGGAGACAAAGGTTAAAGATGCTAAATAACACATGGATGATGTATAACCACTGCAGATATGACTGGCAAACTGAACCGAGGACGGAAAAAGAAAGAGAAGACTGACTTATTTTAACTTTAATTTTCATACAGATCTACTGTAATAATTATATATGCATCCAAGTAAATATATAATTAATTTTTAAGTAAATATATTTATAGAATTATTTAATGTCTATTATATATAATTAGTTTTGTATGTTTTTATTATTAGTTATTATAATTTATTATTAGATATTCTATATAATTATATATAATTTGTAATTTTATGTATATTATAATATATAATTTCTATATAATAATATTTGTGGCTGTAGTTTCAAAACAGTAAACCATTTTAAAATGTATCCTGAAATACCACTGTAAGTACTATACATATCGGTTTATTTACACACTAATTTATATTTCAATATTCAGTTTGTAAATGTTCTATTGTAATCAGCTGCATATCCAAGATCCTGTCTGTAGACATAGAGTATTCCCTTAATTATTTATATGAGGCTGAGTGATACCTTTGTGTAGAGGTTCAGCCCGACCGCAGTGACCAGCGCTGTGCTTGTTGCAGTCACATAAGCTACTCCAATCTGCCTGAGCAAAGAAGATACACACAATACAACAAAAACCCCATATCTGTTACTGAAGCTTATCTGTTATTTCATGCTCCTTCCCAGACATCTGTTAATAAATCGCTAGGTATCACGGGACAGTCACATTTTAGGAGGTATACTCTCTGAAAACCTACAATATCTTGCAAGTGAGTAAAGTTCAAAGAAAGAAGTCACAGGAACTTACTTAGGTGTGATGGGGGAGGCAGCATTGCGATAACACCACAGCAGGAACTGTCCTACACGACCATACAAAAAAAAAAAACTTGTTAATTGTTAAAATATATAGTACATATTGCTATAAAAAATTATATATTATAAATACATTATAAATAATTATAAAAAAATATATAAAAATATTAGAAATAATAAAATTGTATTTCCAGCACTGACCTGTAAAACTGAAGCATGAACCCCGTGATGGCCATACCCCCAGGCACCTGAAATGACATTCTCCCTATCAGGTTCATGCTGTCACCTGTGTCAGGATGAAATGCAGAGTCATACAGCTTCTTGGCATAGTGTAGCTGCTCCTCTGTAGTGCCAGGAGGAACAGAGCCAGCTCTGGGGGGGAGAGGAAGTGACAGAAAGTAAGAAACAGGAAGATGAGAGATAGATCACCTCATCAAATCAATCCATTTCTAACCTGCAGCTCTCCACTAAAGCTTTGGCTTCATCTAGTCTGGAGTCAGGCAGCAGAACAGTGCGACAGTCAGTGATGTTGAAAAAGTGTTTGAGACGGCCCATGAACGTGGATTGATCCCAGTGTGGAGCGTTGATATCAAAGCCCTTCAGAGCTTCCATGGTTCTCTCCCTCCTTCCAAAGAGCCTAAATGAAAAACAACAGAAAACAAGAAATATTCAATGCATTGATAATATCCAGTTCCAGTCTACAGAGAATAGATTATGCTAAGACACAGAACAAAACAAATGTGACATTTCGGATGAAAATCATATTCTGATGAGACTAAAGTAGTCTGAATGTTTGGCACAAACTAAATGCAATTTCTGATTCACAAATGGTGAATTTTTGTTATTTAAGGTGTCATTCCAATAGGTGCTTAAAACGAAAATGTGAGCTTATTTGCTCTCTTCATTAGTGTAATTTTACTATTAACTGGTTTCTCATCTAACAAAGCAGCGTATTTCCAAATGCTATGATAAGAAAGTCAAAACCAAGGCTCTTACAGTGAGGCCAGCTGTGTAAACAGATGTTTGGATATCAGGAAAAAAAACAGACCAGGGCCTTGACCAATAATCTTGACTAGTGAAAGTGAGAAATGGACTCCTGAGAGTCTGAGCTAATTATAACCAGTTTAGTTCAGTCTTCTAAGTTAAAAATCAACAAAGTTTCCACAAATCCTTAACAAGTAATTTCTCTCAAACAATATTGCTTAGAAATGTACTGTAGAGGATACTATAACTATCAGTACACTGCAACATCAAGTGTACTTTACAGTCTGCATGTGTTACTTTTTAATGCATTGTTTTACAAACATTTTTTTCATAAAAATGAAAGCAATGCATATAAAAGCAGGTGCAAAGCAGGTGAAGGTGGACAAGATTTGACATTTGTAATGTCACTATTTACTGCAGGGAACTGAATGCACAAGTACACAAAAGGCAATACACAAAACAAGCAAACAAAGAATGACTTTCAATGGGTCCCAACTTGTCAAGACCATTTTGTTCATTTGTTTCCTTACCGGTTTAACCTGATTTACTGGAAGTTTAACAGAAAACGTGTAAAACATATACTGTGATTAAAATAAAATATCATGAAACTAATACAAATATGTACAGGTAACTATAGCAACTAGGTATGTTACCAAGAAGTTTAAGGAAACAGACCTCGACATGTAATTTCTTAAGTGGGATAACAAAGTATGCGTTCGCTATTAAAACGTCAAGATTTCTTAAACATTAAGCATGAATTTTCATAAAACTAACAATGCCTGAAATTACATTATACAAAGTAGCAGCTAATTGAGGACTGTATCAGAAAGACTGTAAGTTGCCCAGCAGCTTGCATCAGTTCATGTTCACTGTACACAAGCACCCGGATGTGCGCTGTCAAAACAAATCTGACAAAACCACAAATATCAAATGTGTCGCATGAAAATACCTTTATAAAGTGACGTGACACTCCTGTTTATATCTCGTGGCGCTACAGTAGTAGTGGTAGTAAAAAAAATGAAGTGGGTTAAGCACTTTGATGATGTGGGCTTGCAACTGTAGACGAGCACGTGGCATTCTACCTTCCAATCCCTGAAGAGAAGAATCTCCCTCCTCTTACACTGATTGGAAACCAGGGGCAAGTTCAAGCTCAAACCGGTGTGTACCTCACAATAAAAATAATAATGTCATATAGATCATAACACAGTCTCGGAGGTAAGAAGTGGATTATCCTTCACCTGAAATGTTTGTCTTTTCATCCTGAAATGGGAGGCAAATGTTGGATCACAATAATTAGGAACCACAGTTTCCACAAATCCCTTCACTCGATTGGGATGTTCTCTTTATTCTGGACGGCAAAGTTAGTGACTGTAACATCGAGCGTATTTTGCAGTATTAAAAACGTATTTATACCGATTTCATCAGGCTCCGAAAATTCTTCAAAAAGAACACAAAGAATGGCCTTCTCAGCTGCCATAGTTGCAACTCTTGCGTCATCAGAACAGGGTGTTCAATGCACCACCGTTTCCGTTAGAAACACGTTTTGCACCGTTTTTGTCGGGGCTGAACGAAGCCCATATTTCCGCATTTCCGCAAATCGGTTCTCTCGAACAGTTCAAAGAGTCGATTCGAAAACAACTGATTCAGCTATTGTTGTGGCATCCGGCATACATGACCGCATGCTGTAAAAAGTGTTTTCAATTAAACATAGTTGACAAGTCCCAGTTCAGTGTGTTGCAGCCGATTCAGCTCATAAAAAAACAAAAAGGCATTTAAAAGCACTGTTCACTCCAAATGTTGTCGGAAAGGGACGACTCTCGGTTCGAGTCGTTAGCTGAATTCGGACGAGCTTACTACGCTTACCTTTTCTGCCATATATTTAAATGAATGTGGCAGGAATGGTAACAGTAGAATGCTTGTTACTAGTATGCAAATTCAGTGGTTCAGTTCAGTGGTGCTGACTCGCGAACTGCTCGGAACGATTCAGTACAATTCGTGAACGGATCGTTCAGAGCGGCGTTATGATGAGGTTCAACAGAAATGGTATCCTTTTAAAAATGGAACACTATTGATTGAATATATTTATTTTCTATGAAACAAATAATTTATTTGATATTTTTATACAGACATGTATTAAGACCCCTAATATTTGGGTTACATTCGTGATTTTCTGAAGTATTTGTAACATGTGGCTTTTATTATTTTACTAATCAACCGATTTGTTCTGATACATCTACATTTAATGTATAATATATTACACATTATACACAAAATTAAAGAATATTTATTATGAAATGCTCTTCCAGTTCCACATATCCTATTTGATCTGTGTGCACAGAAACATAAACTGTTAACCTGTTGAGGATAAAATCACCTCAGCAGGTGATAATATAAACATCACTGAAATCGGTAGGCTTAGTATAATTCATTATAACATTAAAGCTATCATTAGCAGAGCTAAATGTTTTCTGTGTACTACGTCACACGTATTTTTTGCGTACTACGTCATCCCCTCTTCCCCTTAGTAACCCTCAGCGGCGTCTCAGGAGCTCAGGAGGCAGAATCACAAGATGGTGAGTTAAAGCGCTTACAATAAACATATTCTTACCTGTATACGCTTTTTGTTTGAGATTCAACATTCTCGTCTCCGTCACATTGTAAAACTGAGTCCTGTTAGCTATGATGTCTGAGGAGAATTGTGGATTTGTTGTAACGTTAATCAAGTGGTATTAAAGATGAGCAGCGGTTCTCGGCCGTGGATGAGATTAACGTTAGCTTGCAGGACTGTTTAGGTGTCACGACTGTTCGAGAATCGAGGATCTTAAGTCTCTTTTTATGCCTGTTTTATAGGGGAAACTATATAAAGATCTATTTTCTTTAATTGCACGTCCCTTGAACATTCATCGCTACTCTTGAAACCTGTTTGTTTGTTGATGCTCGTTCTTATGAGGTCATGCTGCGTGCATTGCATAAACTCAGAGCATTGTATAATCTTTTTACTTGGTTTTCAGGGTTTGTTATCAATTTTACGGAAACTCAAAAGTACCCCCGACCAGGAGGTGCGGATATTGCTTCTGGGGTTGGACAATGGTGGCAAGACCACCTTACTGAAACAGCTGGCATCTGAAGACATCACTCATATTACTCCAACACAGGTGATATACTTACTTAGGGTGACCATAAGTACTCTTTTTCCCGGACATGTCCTGGCTGGGATTTCTAAATTCTAAAATGTCCTGGGTTTGGCTTTTTTTCGCGTTGTTTTCATACCTGACTGAAAAGTGAATTGACCAATCGTGTGCAGGCATTGTACATAATCGTCCAATCGTGGCTTGCGGTCAAACTAATGAAAATAGCATTTATATAATGTATGAGGACTAGAGAGCATCTCAATAGGAAAACAACACCAAATCCTCAATAGGAAAACAACACCAAATCCCAGACATTGTAGGCGATTTAGATGTCTTGGCCAGGACATGTCTGGGGAAAAAGAGGCATATGGTCACCCTGTGGTTACATAAAGCCAATTAGAGTTAATGCATGTGCAGAGTCATTTACTGGATCAGCTGCATTTTATTACCAAAGCAAGTTTAATAACTCTTTTTCTTTCTCTGTAGGGTTTCAATATCAAGAGCGTCCAGTCGCAAGGATTCAAATTAAACGTGTGGGATATCGGTGGTCAGCGAAAGATTAGACCTTACTGGAGGAACTACTTTGAGAACACAGATGTACTGGTAAGATCATTTGTCCGATTAAAAGTCATCCCATAATCCACTTTGATTCCAAACATGTTGTTAATTGGACACTCTTTTTGATTTCAGATTTACGTTATTGATAGTGCAGACCGCAAAAGATTTGAGGAAACCGGACAGGTCGCTATTCTTTCTTCACTATTCCAAGCAATTTATGCTTTCAGTGTTTAAATAAGTGAATTGATCTGCATGCAGGAGCTAGCTGAGTTACTTGACGAAGAAAAGCTCAGTGGTGTCCCGGTTCTAGTGTTTGCAAATAAGCAGGACTATGAGGACTAGAGAGCATCTCAATAGGAAAACAACACCAAATCCCTGACATTTTAGGCGATTTAGATGTCTTGGCCAGGACATGTCTGGGGAAAAAGAGGCATATGGTCACCCTGTGGTTACATAAAGCCAATTAGAGTTAATGCATGTGCAGAGTCATTTACTGGATCAGCTGCATTTTATTACCAAAGCAAGTTTAATAACTCTTTTTCTTTCTCTGTAGGGTTTCAATATCAAGAGCGTCCAGTCGCAAGGATTCAAATTAAACGTGTGGGATATCGGTGGTCAGCGAAAGATTAGACCTTACTGGAGGAACTACTTTGAGAACACAGATGTACTGGTAAGATCATTTGTCCGATTAAAAGTCATCCCATAATCCACTTTGATTCCAAACATGTTGTTAATTGGACACTCTTTTTGATTTCAGATTTACGTTATTGATAGTGCAGACCGCAAAAGATTTGAGGAAACCGGACAGGTCGCTATTCTTTCTTCACTATTCCAAGCAATTTATGCTTTCAGTGTTTAAATAAGTGAATTGATCTGCATGCAGGAGCTAGCTGAGTTACTTGACGAAGAAAAGCTCAGTGGTGTCCCGGTTCTAGTGTTTGCAAATAAGCAGGACCTGCTCACGGCAGCCCCCGCGTCCGAGATAGCTGAGGGTTTGAATTTGCACACTATCAGAGACCGAGTGTGGCAGATCCAGTCCTGTTCTGCCCTCACAGGAGAAGGAGTCCAGGTTGGTTTGGACTACATTTTGTTGTTTGTCAAATTTGACTTCAAAACAGTATTTGGACTTTCTGACTCAAATGTTGTTTCAGGATGGTATGAACTGGGTCTGCAAGAGTGTGAACGCTAAGAGGAAATAGAGCTGTTTTCCAAGCAGGAGGCAATATAACCATGACTTTGAAAAAACTGTCAGTAGGTATAAGAAATGAAGGCATCCCTTCAAAACTATTTAAATTCACCTTTGCCTCTCCTTTTGGGCCTACTTTGGACCAGTATCCATACAATGAGCTCAAATTAATAGTATCCTTTCCTTAATCTTTTAAACTCAAAATTAAGAATGTACATCCATGTGATTTCAGATTTGACTTGTTTTTTTAGTACACTTAAAATCTTAATTCATTCTGCCTTCATTTCTTGAGATGAATGACTTGTGTTTTTATATTGGATGTTACAGGTATTCAGAGGATTTTGTTACTGAGACATTTAAAAAGTGACAGCCTTCATCATTCAGTTCAGCCGTTGTCCTTCCTTACTGGCATTATTCACTGATATAACACTCTTGTTACTCCATCTAAGGTCGTATTTTTCTAAGTTTTCCTGAGAGTAACAGAGATAAGAATTACGGTACCCAAATGCAACATACAACAAACATCAGTATATAGTATACAAAATAAAAGGGGACCATCAATAGGACGTTTTTGATCATTAAATGTAAATAATGTTCCAAATATCAAATTATTTTCTGCATATATATATATACTGTCAAATTTTACAAATCCAGCATTTAAGGATTTCTTAGAGCTCTATAGTGTAAGTGGCCTGTACAGCTGTAATCCATACGTTGACAAGTACAAGAGGATGTCTGTCGTCATCACATCAAGATTATTTCTGTAGCGTCTCTGAATGTCGTGATGTGTGTGAAATTACTGAAATATCCTGAGTAAAATACTGAAAACATGTGCAAGTGTGATGATTTATTGGTTGAGAATTCTTTTAGAGAAAGTAACCATACATTTATGTTTCTTTGTTTGATGTGAAATGGAGTCATTGCACCAATGCTGATACGGTAGGATATCTGTCAGACACACAGCATATGGTGTTGACAGAGGCACAGCGACTAGCCAAGACACACTTCACATACACCTACACTCACATGATATTGCTCATTATCCAATGCCATTCTGAAACCACATGGAATATTTTGTATGCCATTATTTTTACAGTAGACACATTTTTAATAAAAACTTAGATTAATCCTTCAGAATGCATAAGCGTTATATAGGTGGCACTATTGTCCATGTTTGGCATTATTTTGTTTGCTAGTTACTGATATTCTATTACTTCGTTGCTCTTCTAAGGGTGAACACGCACGCGCGCACACACACACACATATATATATATATATATACATGTATGTGTGTGTGTGTGTGTATATATATATATATATATATATAATAGTCAACATTTTAAGTGGATCAAAAAAGTTCATCAAAGTAGTTCTAAGACAAGAACGCATTTTGGTTTTAGGTTTTACTATTATACATGCTATAATTCGTTCAAATAAATGTGATCTTACCGCACTATTTCATCTCTGTGTATGATTTGAAGCGGGCAGAATGCTACAGCTAACGTGCCGTAACTGACGAAAATAACTGTCATTTTTACCTATTCGGTCAAATATTGCGCTGCAAAGAGCAATACTAGTTTAACGTGTCTATAACTTGGCAAATGACCATGGAATAAGCGGATAATCAAAGGCTAGCCGTGCATTAAACGGCTAGCCGTCCTTCGCGTCGGGCGGTTCTTTGCCTCCAAGTCGTGCATTTAAAATCCTTTAATGCACGGCTAGCCGTTGATTATCCCCTACATATACTAACGTTACTTCAAACGTATATACTATCATGTATGCATTATATTGTTCAGGAGTGACAGTATAGACAATGTTCATAATGTTGCAAAATATTTCAATTTCTATTTCTTTTACAGTTTTTTTCCTCAAAGAATCCTGACGAAATATATCATCCATTGATAGTACGAAATGTGTTTGAGCTCCAAATCAGGATTATTGGAATGATTTCTGAAGGATCACGGGACACTGAAGACTGGAGTAATGGCTGCTGAAAATTCAGCTGTTTCATAAATACACTGTGATAAATTACACTGTAAAATATATTAAAGTAGAAAGCATTTTTTAACGGAAATATTTCAAAATATTAGTTATATTAAAAAAAAATGACTAATTAAAAAAAAAAATCTTGACTTGTCTTGAGTCTATGTGCACTGTTTTAGATGGTTTATGGGGACACAAATTTGTGTAATGACATGTGTATGACAGAGGTATTACAATGTGAAGGTGGTTCATGAGGGCACTGTCTGCCTATGGTTCCCCGTAATTCAAAAGGCTTAAAAAACATACTAAATTGTGTTTTTTTGAAAATCTAAAAATGCACAAAGTTTTTTGTGAGGGGTAGCTTTAGGTGTAGGTTTGGTGTAGGGAGATAGAAAACACAGTTTGTACAGTATAAAAACAATTACGCCTATGGAAAGTCCCCGTAAACCACCAATACTAACGTGTGTGTGTGTTTACTCTCTCTCACTCCAGGGAACACGTATTCACTGTTAACTACTAAACTCCTAATTTGCTGTTTCTTAATTTTTTAGTAAGGTGTTAAATTTAGGTAGGCTAATAATGTAGGGTTAAGGGATCTAGAACATGGCCATGCAAAAAAAAAAAAAAGCAAGATACGCTTTAAGTACTTATAAACAGCCAATATGCTAGTAATATGCATGCTACACTCTATTTTTCTTGTTATTATTCAATGTAATGGTAATTGTGTTTGCTGCCACAGACACAAATGTATGTATTAATTAAAAACTTCGAACTAAATTACAAAGCTGCCCACAATCAGTAGATTTTCTTTTGCATTTACATTTTATTTTAATGGCCCAAAAGCAAGCCTTAATCTTAATTGAATCGATTCCAGTTAATTAAATCAAAATGAGCTGGTCTGAGTGCGTTTGATCTTTAATGAGCAAAACAGGCTCCGTCCCTTAAAAAGAAGAATCTCATTTTGTCTCTAATGTTTGTGTAAAGCAGCCAATGACAAGCAGAAACATTTGTAGCAGCACCCTTTCCCCCCTCCTTCTCCTTTGCTCAATTCTGAACGTATTTCTTCAGTAAGAGCCGTGAGTGGCGACCATGCTAGCTGAATAGCTAACAGCCTGTGTGCCTGAATGAGAACACACACAACCACTCCCTCCGGTTCCTGCACTCGGCATCTTTGAGTGACATTCGCAAGCTGACACGTGCGCCCACAGTGAAACGGGCAGGCTCTATTAAGCCTGAATAAATCCTCTGCCAGCCAGCTCTTTGAGACAGGCAATTAGACAGGCCTCTATACCTCCCTCCGCATCCTAGTGTGAAGGACCCAGCCCTCATCCAGCATTCTTATCCACAGGCTTTTCCTTCCATCTGGCCCTTAGACAAGCCAGAGTAGAAAGACAGTGCCTTTTTGAATCCTGCTTATTGAAGTGAGAGGCCCCTTTCTCTCTGATTTAAATTGGTAGTCTTGAAATGCGGGCGTTTTTGATGGAGGCAGCAGGATATCTTCGTGATGGGTAACAAAGTTCTGGGAGAATGGATTATCATGGGGAGTAAAGCGAAATGTCAGGGAAAGGGGCGTAATTAGCATTATGCTGGTCTGTTTGGTTCCTTTTGATTATATTCGACTTCAGATAGAATCTGAAATGAAATCCGAAGCCATTCCGAGTGTCTTCTTTCAAAAGAAACCGCAGTTGCACCTGTAATCCAAAGAGCTTGTGAAATTCAAGCCTTTTAGTTCAAGTATGTCATTTTTAGGTTTGGTCAGAAACTGTATAGTTGTGGAATTTCAAATACATTAAATTTTTGTTACATTTAAAAACTAATTAGCTGTAATTAGTTTTAGAATAGTTGTGGTAGTTAGAGTTTAGTTTTTATATCTATTTTGTTATATGTAACTGTAATCTGATAAACACAATCATATAGTTCTGCAGGGATGTTTTTTTGTAGGCCAAAACCTGGAAACAAGTTAGCATTTTAGCACTTCCAGTTCCATCGCACTGAAGTCAGTGAGTTTTTTTTTTTAATATGGGTTTTGGGATGCATAAAGAAGATCTGTAAAGTTGCAAAGACTAAAGTCTCAAATCCAAAGAGATATTCTTTATAAAAGTTAAGAGTCAGCCACGCCTACCTAAAACGGCTAGTTCTAACATGTCTACGTCACTATGTGGGAAGATTTGCATAACGCTGCCCAAATGTTCACGCAAAGAAAGAAGGCGTAACTTTTATTCTCGCTGTAGTATTGTTGCTGCCACCATGTCGTGAAGGCGCTGTGTTTCGTTGTGAAAGCGAAACTACTTTGTTTGGCCTTCCAAAAGAGGACGATACCCGCTTCGTCATGCCTAGAGCTGAACCGTGCTGGTCGCTGAGAAAATGCATCAACTTTGCACTGTGGATCGACGGATCGGCTTTCACCGTGGACGAAGCCTGTGGTTGCCGCAAGCCCACCGGCCGCCGCTCACTCAAGCTCACCGTGTGTGATGCTGTGTTTCATTGTGAAAGCGAAACTACTTTGTTTGGTCTTCCAAAAGAGGACACGACTAGAAATCAGTGGTTAAGTTGTATTTACAACACTGTTCCAGAACAGTTCAACCCAAATATTCAGATGTGTGCAGCACATTTTATGGAGGACTGTTTCCTGATCCTGGGAGAGTAGACTACAATGCCGGCTGTTCTGACTCACAAACTGTAAGTAAGTTTTTTTATATTTAAAGAATTTGCCACTGACGATTCAAACGCGAGTTTTAAACAGTGTAGAGTAGCGTTTGTAGTTTGTAATTTCTCCGATCACAAATGCAGACATGGCTTCATGTTTACGTGGCGCGGTGCAATGCAACGCGTAAAAAGACAGTATAAGTCATTATAATCCGTAATTATGTCCCCACTTGATGCAACAAATACCTCGTTTATAATGGTCCGCATGAAATCAAAATTGACTTTATTTACTTTACCAGCGCACATTGCTAGTCTTGCTGTAAACAATTAATCCGTGCAAGTTAATCCGCTGAAAAAAATCCGTTGTTTGTCTTCGTAATCTTTAATCAAAATCTGAACATTTACTTCCACTCTGGAATGGCATTCCTTTTCTGATGACATCAATTTTACGGCTTGGGCAGCATATCCTTAAACACCCCCCTCCAACCGTTAGATTGCTATGAGTGAGAGACAGAGAGGAGGAGCGCAAACATGAAACCATGCCCTCTATTCAATATTCAGTTTCAACTGGAAATGCGTCACTACACTGAAATAAAGTCGGCAGCAACTTCTAATGTTTTTGTCTCGTCGCTCCGGACGGGACACGGCATCACAGTATGGTAAGGGATGTAACATTTCCGTCGCACACTTGAGGTATTCGGCCAATCACAACGCACTGGATAGCTGGCCAATCACAGCACACCTCGCTTTTTCAGACCGATGAGCTTTGTAAAAATCGACGCGTTTCAGAAAGGCGGGGCATATGGGAGAAACAATAATGTACAGTATGTGGAAAATAATGTTTTTTGAACCTTAAAACGCATAAACACATTTCATTACACCAAATACACAAAATAATGTTCTTTTTAGCAACATCATATGACCCCTTTAAACACAAGCTCGAGATATTTTTTTATACACAAAATATGTCAGTAATACTGCCTTGTGATTTTTTTAAAGCTTTTACTTGTTTTGAAACACGTGGTTGCTAAGTGGCTAAATGGGAGTGCAGAGGTGGTTAGGGACATTAAATGTCATTATGGTGAACAGGTAAACTCATACTCACTAGTTCACTTTAACAGCATCATCGCACTCTTGCAAACTATTTCAAATATTTAGTGAAATTGTTTCCGTTTTTTAAATAAGTGGCAACGCTGAATTCATGCGACCATGTGTCGTTTGTTTATAGCCTACATGTATTTTTTTTCTTACTGCTGATTGTTTTTAGGCTTCAAAATGTATTAGTCATGTTCATTTGTAAACAAAATGTGTAAGAATCATAAACTTTTGTTGGTCACAGAGCTTATTTTTCCAAAATACTCCAAAAGCCACTGGAAAAATCTGGTATTTGTTGAGAGATCCAGGGCGATGCATCACTGCAGCACTCTTGCCATCTGTAAGTGGGATGATTTTCCCTGTACAATTCATGTAATAAATGCTCACTCAAAAATGATTTATTTTTATTTATCATTATTTAATTAGATTATTTTTAGTTATATTTATTATTTCTCTTTACTTTATTTAATTTAACTTAATTTTATTTATTTATTTAAGTATTTATTTCATTTGAATTCTGACAGTATTTTTACAATCAGTATTTTTCAAAATAATTATTAGATAATAAATAAATAAATAATAATTCAAATTAAATTTAAAAGTTAAAAGTAATTCAATAATGAATAGTTTCTAGTTTTAGAATACAATAATATGTCTAGTGTTCAAAATAGTTTATTTAAAAAAATAAAATAAAGTAAAATAAAATAAAATAAAACAATAAAGGGTTAACCAGTGTGGGCTCTCATAGTCTTGAATATTGAATTATTCTTGGATAATTACCATATTCCTTGGGTCAAAAAAAAAAGTGTTATTTTTGTGGCCTCTACAAATAAGCTAATAAAATAATCTAAAATTATCATATATATAGCCTACTGTATATAACTTTTCACTGACAGTGAATTTATTTAATGTGGCTACTGGAATAATGTACTATCATTATCACAAAATAAACATTGAAAATTTTACTTTTCATTTTGCTATAATGACAGGCTGACCTTGATATTTCCCATAACTTAAACCACACGAGACCACATGCCTGTTCTAAACTCCTCAGTTAGCTGATGCTCCTCAGCATCTGCGTTCCTATGACAGAAATGCAGTAGTCCAGGGTTGGATTAGTGGTCGATCACACCTTATCTAAGATCAAGAGGCTCAAACCAGCTTTCTTGCAATAACATTCTGCAGTCTACGTAACCATAGCAACACAGAGGGACTTGAATGTGTCTTTAAAGTTGCACAAATAAAAGGGCAACATTGATTTTTATCTCCTTGATGGGATATAGTCTTCTCATTTGGCTTCATTCATTTCTATTCTGACCGTGCTAGATTTAAACACACTCAGATATTATGGGTTCATTCCTTTGTAGTTTCACAAACAGATTGGCTGGAACACCTTTAAATGTATGAAATTATCATACATTTCAGTGTATTACTATCTATTTATATCTCTATCTGTATCCATATATATTATGGATTTGTTGACAGAGATTTGTTGCATGGCCTTATCAGCACACTCACTGACTCAAACACTCACAGCGGTTTAATCGTCAGTTCAGGCAGTAGCACCTCTGTTATTGAGTGCCATTAAAATACTGGCTGTCAGAGGGGTGCAGTGAAGGAGACATAATTATGCACCTCAGCTAGACACAAAAGGCCCAACACCCACACAGATCTCTTCTTCCTGCACAGAGCAGTCGAGCTTTTCCACACGGGACACGGTATGGTAGATCATCGGGATCATCTCGGCAGATTCAGATGTGCACCTAATGACAGCGTTATCATTCTGGAAACACATGGAATGTTCTGTAGGTCTGTACGCTGTTCTGGATGTGCGGTCTAAGAGGGTCGATAGTTGTTTTTCCTGACCGCGTGCCACCATACATAAGCTTGTGAATGTGTGTGTGGGGTGAGGGGAAGGAGTTAGCACAGTAAATTTCTTGTTCCTTTTTTTACTGTGCATTTTGATGGGAATCGGGCAGCTGTTTTGCAGCTGCTGCATGAATAGAACCACCCCGAGGCCTTAGGAGCCGTTCACAAAGAGCGCGTTCTCTCATTCAAAAACAGCTAGATGCAGCAGAAACGGATCGAACGCAGAGGTCTGAAGATGTGCTACTGCTTTGAACAACAGAACAGCACAACCCAGATGTTCGAATTTGTGCAACGCATTTTATGGACGACAGTTTTTTGAACCTATAAGAGTACAAAGCTGGCTGTGCACAAACACAACTTTGCTATGACAATCTGGCTATTCTGTTACACCAAATACACAAAATAATGATCTTTAAAATAGCATCATATGACCCCTTTAACTGTTTTTGACTTAAAGGGGTAGTTCACCCCAAAAATTAAAAGTTGTCATCATTTACTCACCCTCGATGTTGTTCCAAAACTGTACGAATTTCTTTCTTCTGTTGAACACAAAAGAAGATATTTTGAAGAGAGCTGGTAACCAAACAGTTGCTGGTAGCCATTGACTTCTAGTATTTTTTTTTCCCCATACTATGAAAGTCAGTGGCTACCAGCAACTATGTATATTTTATTTGTACTCAGCATTATTTTTATAGAGTGCAACAGTCAGGCTCCAGAAGTAAAATGTAAAATTTCCTCCATATGGATATTTTACAATAGATCTTATTGACAATAAAAGATTGTATATGCTTCTGACGAAGCCATCCGTTTGCGTTATTTCAAATTATTTTAAAAATAATCATGTTTAACTGCAAAATTTGCGGTGGAAATCTACATTACCCATGATGCTGTACAGAAAATTCCACCAATCAGAAATTCGTGGTGATCAAATCATGCAAAAGATCTTGGAGGGATTGCTCACTCCCATGAAACACCATCTCGTTATGCTGTCAAAATATTTTAAAATATAATAGATATAAGCTTCAATAGATATAATAAACAACTTTAAATTAACAGTTTTACATTTATCTAGCATTTTTCATTCATTTAGGCCTATGTCACTTGCAATGGTTCATGGCATTTTCAAATATTTTTTAGCTTCAAATAAAAGTTTGCAATGTTTGGCTTGGTTCTTGGCTAAGGGGTGCACATAAGTTTTTCAACCTGAAGATTTTGGTGCTCAAACTGCACATGGTGTAAGTAACCCATTAAATATAACTATAAAAAATAAAATAATTAATAATAGTAATAATAAAAAAATTATAACAAAATAATAAATAAAGTGTGATGATACTATTATATATTTTTTTTAAAAAGGTGTGTATTAAAATACAATTATGTTTAGTACACTTTAAAAAATACAATGCTAATATTTACATTCACATTTTCTTTTTTTTTTTTTTTTTTCTTTTTCTTTTTCTTTTCAATGATTTTATTTGCTTCCCCCAAAAACTTTTCAAACCTTGCCTTTTACTTCTATTCTTTTCTATTATATTCTATTCCTTTTATTTTTCTGTCCTTTTCTTTTTCTTTAAATGTATTTTCCTCCTTATCCCTTTTTTCTTACCCTTTGTTTTTCTTTCTATTTCTTTTTATTTATTTATTTATTTTCCTTTTTCCTGACTTTTTCAGACTTCTTTTAAGTTCTTTTACATATTTTTTTCAAACGGAACTGAACTGAACCTTTCCTTTCCAAACCAAACCAAACCAAACCAAACTAACGTCTCTGACTGCTTAAAAGTTTAGAAATTTGAAAAGAAGGGTCCTGTTATGATTTTTCATATTTACACCTTATTTGCTGCAGTACAAAAGGCTTTGCCACCCTCTGAGTGGGGTGTTTTTATGGCACAGAACAGCGTTAGTTCTCTGTTACCACTAGGCATGGGACGATAACCGGTTCCAATGTATACCGCGGTTTGGAAAAGTCACGGTTTCAAAACCACTGAAATTTTCTGTTATACCGTTCCTGCGGTATGCACAGTTTTTTACGTGTCGTCAAAGACAGAAAGTGCAGGACTCCCTCAGTTGTGTGCAGCAAAGAGTGTAGCGAGTCACACGACCCCTCCCCCTCCGGTTGGTGCGAGGCGGAGTCACCTGTGTGTAGGATGGCCGAAGGAGATGAATCCCTGGAACTTTTTCCCCCGTCGAAAAAGACGAAGTCTGTCGTATGGGAATTTTTTGGGTAACGTAGACTAACCATGTTCCGTACACAATGCTGTTCCGTACAGATGACGTTTTAGCGCCGATCGTTAAATAAATACTTCCAAGTCGAACATAAACTATATATCTGTGTCATCTTCGGTTTTCTCCCTCTTTCACCCCCGATCAAGACAGAGACCCACCCGCCGTTTGTTTCAGTGTTGAAAT
>NW_015542322.1:130628-139601 GCF_001515605.1 Sinocyclocheilus anshuiensis | reverse complement strand
ACTCTCAGAGCAGTTCTGGAGATGTTGTTCATGTGTTTACGTCCTCATTTAGTGAGACGGAAGACGCTGAATCACCGCGAGTGTCAGGCGCGCTTCAGTGTGTGTGTAGTAAATGAAACCACGCATCCGCGCCATTCATTAACAGAGACACGCAGAACATGCAGGATTCATATTTAAATTGCGGCTTAATATTTACAGATACTGGTTTAATATTTACAGATACTAGTCCATGTCATGATTTGATTTAAGTGTAATGACCTACTTTTGATTAATTCTCATGCAAAAGATCTTGGAGGGATTGCTCACTCCCATGAAACACCATCTCGTTATGCTGTCAAAATATTTTAAAATATAATAGATATAAGCTTCAATAGATATAATAAACAACTTTAAATTAACAGTTTTACATTTATCTAGCATTTTTCATTCATTTAGGCCTATGTCACTTGCAATGGTTCATGGCATTTTCAAATATTTTTTAGCTTCAAATAAAAGTTTGCAATGTTTGGCTTGGTTCTTGGCTAAGGGGTGCACATAAGTTTTTCAACCTGAAGATTTTGGTGCTCAAACTGCACATGGTGTAAGTAACCCATTAAATATAACTATAAAAAATAAAATAATTAATAATAGTAATAATAAAAAAATTATAACAAAATAATAAATAAAGTGTGATGATACTATTATATATTTTTTTTAAAAAGGTGTGTATTAAAATACAATTATGTTTAGTACACTTTAAAAAATACAATGCTAATATTTACATTCACATTTTCTTTTTTTTCTTTTTTTTTCTTTTTCTTTTTCTTTTTTTTAGGGGTGTGACGAGACATAAGACGAGACGAGACGAGACACGAGACTGGATTCACGAGAACGAGACGAGATTTTTAAATTTTTTTAAAGAATTCCTCAATGATGAAATATATAGGGAAAAATAGTCTTTTATTCAACTGAAAAACACAAAAGGCAAAAAATGTAGGTGCATTTTGAAATCAACCTGTACTTTATGAAATTAAACATCTATCGGCTTAATATTTACAGATACTGGTTTAATATTTACAGATACTAGTCCATGTCATGATTTGATTTAAGTGTAATGACCTACTTTTGATTAATTCATTCAAAATTTGACAAATTCCGTGATATTCCGCGTTAAACTTTGAATTCTATTTTAATGACTGGATAAAGACTACGCTGCGTAATTTTCCCGCTATTCATGTGGCCACTTGCCTGTTGTGAACATAAAATATCTTACATACCATGTCCACCACTGGTGAACAAGCCAGTGTAATGCAAATATATCTGAAAGGTCTTGCGAGGATATCGTCATGTTCTCGCCAGACCAGTCAGATCTCGCGAGACACATCGGATCTTGCGAGATCTTGTGCCACGAGATCTCGTCACACCCCTATCTTTTTTCTTTTTACATGAATTTTCATCATTTTCAAGCCTAAAATCTACAAGCTTTTATTTTGGCGGGTTGCCGTATCAGTGAATGAATGAAATGTCACAATTTTGCGTTTTGCTTTGAAACCAGCAGGGCATAGCCAAGATATATGCGTTCAGTTCGAATGGAAATCTTATACAGTATTACAGTTAGTCGATCTAAAAGGGTGATCGTGCATTAACAGCTGTCAAACATGTTCGTATGCAGATGAGCGGTCTGAACTTAATTACCCAGCGCTTTTTTTTATTTTGTTCACGCATGCGCACCAGTTATGTGCACCCCTGCTTATGATTTAATGAAGACTTTTCGAAAACCCTATGCACCTTATTTTTCCCGTAAGAGCGGGCGTGGCCATTTGTAAATTTACTGGGTCTGGCGTAGGGTCTCATTGGCATCTAGCTATTTTTAGCTGTACAAAACAGCTGGTTTTGCTGCTTGATATTGAAAATGGGTGTGTCTTGCCATGTTATTTTAATGTATTATCTTAATTATGAACACACTGGTTTGTAGTGCAAACAGTTTTTCCGTTTACGGGACGTTGTCATTTTTCTCACCGGAAGTCTCGCCCATAGGCTTACTTCCGCTTTGAAGAATAATCAATCAGGAACCGATGCCACTGTAAAACGTGAGCTCTAATGCACACTATTACTAGAGCATCATGCTGACTCAAAATCCCACACATAACATTAAAGATAAAATATGTTTTGATTGGCTGTAGCTGCTTCACAGTGTTTTCGCGTTCTGCGCAGACTGTATGCGTGGATGGACAAATTGCGTATCACTGGAAACTTCTTGTATCCTGCCACGAAAAAGCTCATTCTCAGGAAACCCGTTAGGTCATATGTGTAGGATATGTGTTACAGCTTTCTTAAGTATTTATTATACAGACCACGTGTCTTCAACCTGCACAACATGTGAACGTGTTTGAGCTCACTTTTTCTTTCTCTAGTTTTCTGGCTAGTTCACCCCCTTTAGCATCACCGAGGCTGTCGAACAGACAGAGGGAGAGGAATGATGAAAGAGATGTGGGGGGAGGAGAGGCGGGAGAGAGAAAGAAATAAAAGCAACGCCAGGAGAGACACACAGGTGTCTGTGTCAGATCATTGGGCCCAGTGAGGGTTGGCAGAGGAGAGGAGGGGGGAGATGGGGCTGGTGTTAAATTACAGTGGGCCTGTGTGGAGGGATGATCTGGGTCACAGGGTTCCCAGCATCTCCACTGACACACACAAAGGAGTGGAGCTCATCACCACCATCCTGCTGTTCATTCTTTCGGCAGACAGAAATACAGGAGAAAACAGACGAAACAGTGCTGGCACACAGGGATGATATTAATGGAGTTCACTCACAAAATGTCCATGCCATATATAAATTTAAAAACATCTACAGTGACAGTGAGAAGTTATATGGAACAAATGCAATACAGTCACTAATAGGCTAAAACGCAAACGTCCAATCTCTTTTGGATATCTAAAATAGCGTAACCCCTCCCTGTGCTGGAAATAACTAATCCCTGTCCATTCACATCAAACAACAACAGTAACATTTATTACCAACTGAGAGGGAAAACAGCCTCCGTAAGCAATAGCCAGGACATTAATCCAGCCAGGATCACAGACAAAAAGCAGAGATCTATTAAGTATTAATGACAGGCTGTGCATTGCCAAATCCCTTCTTCTCAAGAGTAAAATGAGGCAAAAACAACTGGCATTCTTCTGTTTTGAACTAAAGGTTTAAAACGCTGGTATTAATTGAGTCTTTAAGTCAATCTGAAATCAAAATGGACTCTATTTGCATTCTTAATACACATTCTTGGTCTTATTTTGCATGATTCATCAGTGCATATAATTTTCATAATCTTTCATCAAAATTTAATAACTTGCTCCACCTCAGAAATGACTTTCCTTGGCCCTGTCCCAAATGTTGCACTCGGCTCTGTGGTCCTCCTTAGAGTCCACACCAGTGTTGCCAAGTCCGCGGTTTTCCCGCGGAATTGGGCTACTTTAACACAGTTGCCGCGGGTTGTTTTTCATGTCCGGAGGTTGAAGCGACCCCAATAACTTGATATTTAGCCCCTAAAATGCTAATTTTACCAGGGGAACCCTGCCAAAAAACATGTATTTTATCCCCCAGACAGTTTTTATCGGGGGACCCTCCTCGAAATGCGATTGGGTTAGTTTGGGGATAGTTTTGAGTAGCAATTGGGCGGGTTTTGTTGTGAAAACCTGGCAACCCTGGTCCACACTTAGGCGTATTAGTAGTCTGTTGTAGTGCTATCATTATACAAGCACAAAAAAAAAAAATTGTGTCCACTTAAATAATAATGCAGCATGTTTAATGTTTTTCACATTCATCAAATTGAATAATATAACTATTTATTTTTGATTCTGGTCAGAAATCATGATATTAATATAGTGACTGTGATAAAAACAAATTTGCATATGGGTTGTGAAAAATAACATTATGAAGAGTAAATATTTTAAGATGATATCTAACAATTTAAATTTGGTCAGCGTTGTTAATGTTAACTAAAACTAAAAGCAGTAAAAAAATAATTAAAATGTAACGGAATTAAAATAAAATGTAAATATTAGATGGAAAACAATCTTAAAAAAACGTAAAATTACCAATGCTGCTTTAGTGACTAACTGAAATAAAAAAAAATAGTTGAAGGACTAAAATTATTAAAACTAAAATACTGAAAAATAAAGCTAAATTGAAAAAATTACATAAGCACATAACAAAACTAAAATTAAAATATAAAAATAAAACAATACTGAAATAACAGTAGATATAGTACAACAACATTATAAACAACATTATATAAGCAATTTTAGAAATAATTATTACATTTTGTTGTCTTATTTTAATATATATATATATATATATATAGTAACGCGAGTTATGCAATCAGATTACTTTTTTCAAGTAACTAGTAAAGTAACGCATTACTTTTTAATTTACAAGAAGATATCGGAGTTACTTTTTCAAATAAGTAACCCCAGTTACTTACTGTAACTGTAAGTTATTGATTGAAAGCTCTCCTGTCCCCATGTTTAGAGAAATCGGGAGTAAGATGTTACTTTAGTTCTAGACTAAATGTGAAAATGCATTAATTCATCTCACTCACAAAAAACAAACAAACATTGTTTTCCTCAAAAATAATACAATTAATAAAAACAACTCAGAATATGATGCAAACCTGCAATAATTAAATACGTTAAATAATACAAATATCCTTTATGTATTTAATCCCATTTTATTAACCAGTGTCTTTGTTGCTGACCTTCGATGATCCAATTCAACCATACTAATAAGCAAAAATGACTCAAGATAAACTAACATTTGTTCTTTATTTTATTGCTGAAGAGTGTTGAACTTTCTCCTTCTGAATTCTACTGTACAGATGTGAACTTACATTTCCTTCAGCCTGAGGATTTCGGTGTGAAAGGGCTTTACATTTGCCAAAAATATAACTTTTTATATTAAAACCAAACAAGCAAGCCCTGCCGAGATTTAAAAAGTAACGCAAAAGTAACGTAATGCATTACTTTCCATAAAAATAACTAAGTAACGTAGTTACTTTTTTAGGGAGTAATGCAATATTGTAATGCATTACTTTTAAACAGTGTATTTATGTATACATAATAAATATATACAATACACACACATATATTATGTAAACAATTTTTTTTATTTTGAATATATATATATATATATATATATATACTACAATATTTTATTATTGAATATTATTTAATGTAAAAATAAGTTAATAAAACAGAAATAAAATTGCTTGTGAATGCCGTGTTCACAAAACAGTCAAAATGGTGCACTGAGTTGCATCTTCCATTCCTTGCAGCTGGTGGCCCCCTCCTTGCAGAAATGTTCAGTCTTTTAACATTGCAGTATCATCACGGCACATTTCTGCCGAACCAAAAGCATCTCTTTGATTAATGTCATTACCACTTCTATTAAATCACGTCTTAAATCATTAGCTTCAATGGCTTAGACATCTGTCCTGGAGCTAGCAAATCGCCAGTTAAGGCATTTGGCAAACTCACTTTCATCAGATCCGCTGTCACATCCGTGAGACATCAGAGCGGCTTTCTCAGCCTCTCCCGTCATGACGACCAACTCCCCCGTCATTCTTCCAGACTCCAACAACACATTCCCAGCATAAGTGGGCAGACGGCAGACATGGTGGCATGACAAGTTTGATCATTCAGAAGGAAGCAGTTGGCCTCTAACTAGCATATTTTTCTTGCTGGAGACAAAAATTGCCTCATTGACATAAACATAGATTAATTCATACGGAGAAATGCCCTGAGGTCATAAAAATCTCTTTCGCTAATGCCCTTGCACACACACACACACACACACACACACTGCAAGCAACTCACCGCAGGGGCTAGGTGAATAATTTCATGGTTCCAGCAGAGACAGATTCCTCTGAAATATGACCAAAGGCATTTCAACAAGATATGACACACACTCCCTCCTTCAGTGCCGTTGAGGGCTGAAAAAGGGCACACGATGAAGAAGACTGTCTTCAGGCAGGCATCAGCAAAAAGAAAAAGGTGCATGCTGGAGGCCAGTGTCCACAAGTAAACCTGAGCTCAGCGGGACTTGCAGGAAAACAACCTGTGCCTGCACTCTGAGACACAGTTAAAATAGCCCAGTGTGCAAAGATATTCTGGGCTTTGTGGGCAAAGTTTCCTCCTGTAAAATAGTTTCACTACGGATTGTTTCTTTCTCGTAAGCACAGCTAAGGGAGCTCACAATAACACTGAGAGCCAACACACACATACACACACAAATCACAGTGGCAGTGGACTGCTGAGGTATTTTGGACTGTGAAAACCGGTTTAGAGAGAAGAGAGGGTATTATTGCCTAAGAGCAAAACTTTCCATTAATCTAATAGACATCCAGTTTCCTGTGAGACCTTCTAATAGAAGGTCTGGTTACAATAAGCCTCAAAAGCAGCTACTGAATATAAAACCATAAAAACCGTAGGAGAACTCGAACCAAAAAAAGCGTAAGGCAGTCGCTAGTGGCATTAAAACTGTTTGTGAAATATTTCAGAGTGCCACACCCGGGGGCAAAAAAAGCTGTAGCCTATGATAGATCACTGCTACAAACACTGAAAGGCAGATGATAATGATAAAGTTTTAATAATCATTCTAATGCTATGTGAAGTCCATTCCACAGCTTAACGATATCGACATGATATAGAGGAACCATTGTTGGAATCACTTTCAGTGTGATTTTTTTCCAGCCGAAGAACCATAAAACGTTGAGAGCCAATCAGAATCCACCTGACTTTAAAGAGTTTGAGCATTTAAAACAGCAGATGACGAAACTATAGCTCTGTTGTGGATGTCTATATAGTTATCGTTTTTGGTGTGAACTGGCCCTAATGATAATTAAAACTATAAAGTTTAAATAATCATTCAACTTGTATGAGAATAGGGAAGTCCACACAACAGTTATAGTGATAACAAAACAATGTTGTTGGAATCACTTTCAGAATGTTTTTTTTTCCAGCTAATGTACGATAAATCATTTACAGCCAATCATAATCCACACAGATTTACAGAGCTTGAGCATCGTCTGTTGGTGTGGGAACTAATATAATTATTGTTAGTTATCATTCTTGGTGTGAAGTGTATACTTAAAGGGATAGTTCACCCAAAAAAAAAAAAATTACCCCATTTACTTACCCTCAAGCCATCCTAGGTGTATATGACTTTCTTCTTTCAGACGAATACAATCGTTTGTATTGAAAAATATCCTGTCTCTTCTAATCTATAATGGCTGTGAATGGTGGTTGAGATTTTGAAGCACAAAAAAAAGTCCATCCATCATAAAAAGTGCTCCACATGGCTCCGAGAGGTTAATAAAGGCCTTCTAAAGTGAAGCAACACATTTGTGTAAAAAAAAGATCCATATTTAAAATTGTATAAAGCATAATATCTAGCTTCCGCTAACTGTTGTAGGCCTGTTCAAGTGATAGTGGTGTGCCAGCGGATGACGTAGGACGTAGGCATAGCGGAAGCTCCGGTGAGAAATGACGAATGCAGAAGTGAACAAATAGAAGAACAAATGCGAAGTACAAAACGAGGATTTGTAAAGAAATGCGTCAACGTTTTCAATATAAGCTAAGAGGAGACTGTTTTTCCTCTGCTGTAAACCAAACTTGGTTCTCACAAAACTAGCATATTCTCACCAGAGTTTAAGCTACACCTACATCCTACGACTACGTCATCCACTGGAACGCCACTCTCTTGTGAACGTGTGTATGACAATTAGCGGAAGCTAGAAATTAATGTTTACACAGTTTTAAATATGGATAGAAGGCCTTTTTCTTTTTTATCCCCCTGGAGTAGAGGTCTGCAAGCCCGTCGGGCCCGACACGCTGAGTCCATTTGGGCTGGGCTCGGGCCTTTTTTTTTTTTTTACAGATCGGGCTCGGGTTGGACTCGGGCTCATTTAGCTTCTCAGCTTTTATTGTGCCAATATACGCGCAGAGCACACCACTGTATGAAATATCGTTATATTGATTCTATTATAAATATTATATGCAATACGCAAAACATATATGCATGCATTAGCATACAGGTGACAGTTGACCATGCAGAGCGTCTCGGGCCAGGGCCTATATTTGAGGCCCATGCAGTGCTCTACCCTGGAGCCATGTGGAGCACTTTTTATGATGGATGGATGCACTTTTTTGTGCTTCAAAATCTCGACCACCATTCACTGCAATTATAAAGCTTGGAAGAGCCAGGACATTTTTTTAATATACCACTGATTGTTTTCGTCTGAAAGAAGAAAGTCATATTCACCTAGGATGGCTTGAGGGTGAGTAAATCATGGGGACATTTTAATTTTTGGGTGAACTATTCCTTTAAGACCCGTTCACACCAAGAATAAATACACAAAAGCATTTAACTGAAAGATACTTTCAGTCTCCTTGACAACATAAAAAAAGTGTATGAAGATGCAAGCTACTGACAGTAGTCAAGCTAACTATTTGAAAAAGCAGTTAGCTACTACAAGCTAAGCTACTAAAGAAAAGAAGCTAACCACAATGAAGCCATTTAACGCAATACTATCATAATAAATAGCAACCTTGTTTGAAAAATGTCATCTTAACTATGTAAATATAGCAATTAATGTCTTTTAAATTACCACAAATCATATAACTAAAGATATACACAGAGGCGGACAAAGTACTCAACTCCATTACTTGAGTGATATTTGAGTTCGGGAAAAGCTGCATTTTGGAAGAGTTTTGATTTGATTACCACGCAAACAGTCGAGTCAATTGGTCATGGTCATGTGCAAAAAACGCACACGCAATAGGCTAAAGCGTGCCGCAAAGCCCCAGCAAAAGTAATTACCATGAATGTGTCGGGGGAAATAGTAAGTAGACCCGTAAGACCTTTGTTAATCTTCCGAAAACAAATTCAGATATTTTTGATGAAATCCGAGAGCTTTCTGACCCTGCATAGACAGCAACAGAACT
>NW_015542322.1:129679-130424 GCF_001515605.1 Sinocyclocheilus anshuiensis | reverse complement strand
ACTTGCAATACTTCTGAAGCAACTTAGAATACATTACACCTGCTGAATACACTGACTAGCTTGTAGTATATTTGAAATAAAGAGCTTTTAGAATGTTAAAAACCTATGGGGGAAAAAACAAAACAAGAAAAATTTAACACCCCTACCCACCCCCACAAAAGCAGGAATCTCACACAGCTGTCCAACATGACGGGTTGGACAGTGTGTGCACACATCTCCATGTTTTATTTAGTTTTAAAGTAGTAATTTAAAGCTTTCTATAGATATATTTAGCAAGTCTGTGAGGCAATTATTCGCTGAGTTTCGGGTCATCATTGTGAAGCGCTCCTGGCCGAAATAGCAGAAAGCGCATCCTGTAGGCCTATCAGACCCTTTACAGTTCCGAGTGATATATTACTCTTACCTTTATGAGCAAAAATGATGACATATTTTAAGTTGTTTCAAATGCAAGTGATCGTGCCAGCGCGCTTTAGCTCTCCACACAAACGATTAGATATGCGTCTAATAGCACACATTTATATAGGTTAAACATTTAAACTAACATTGTGATATGCTTGAACTGTTTTATATCTATATATTTTATTTTAGGCAAGTCGTGATGATTTGAGAAGGCTAAATTGATCAAACATAGGCTATGATCAACTCACTGTCTGCCGCTGGCCGCTTGGTCGTTAGCCTACTTTAAAAAACAAAAACTTACATTTAACGAACAAAAAAATGCTCCAAACGTTTTTCTAAATTAACT
>NW_015542322.1:85976-129457 GCF_001515605.1 Sinocyclocheilus anshuiensis | reverse complement strand
CAGTGTTCAAAAAATGCTGGGAAATCTCTTCATGTAGCCCTGCAAGAGTGATTACTGATAAACTGTCTGAAAAAAAAGAAAGTCACGTACAGAGAAGAAAAAAAAAATCACCTACTGACTTTCAAAGCTACTACACAGTAACGATTTCTACTTCGAGGACCTTGATAGAAATGTAGTGGAGTGAAAAGTACAATATTTGTCTTTCAAATGTAGTGAAGTTAAAGTCATAAGTTCCCAGAAAAAATAATACTCAAGTAAAGTACAGATACTCAAAAAGTGTACTTAAGTACAATACTCAAGTAAATGTACTTAGTTACTGTCTGCCTCTGGATATACATTGTCAAACTGCTGAAACTGGAACCACATACCAACATACTATTCTTACTTTTTCTGCTATATAAATGTATGGTTGGAGTAGCAAGAGTAGTATGCAGTTGCAAATTCAGCTAGTTTCTTTTTTTCCATTTATATGCTAACCAATTAACCAGTTATACCGGCTTTACATACTACTTGCCTATTAGTCTGCCATCTTACTTGCTGCCAAGTTACATACACACCATTATGCCATGTTGGTGTATAAATAGTGTGAGTAGCCTGTTCACACTGAAAATTAAAAAAAAAAAGTGCTCTTTAAATACCCAAATATCTATTTTTTGAATGTTGGACACTTCATGCAATTAACAGTTGTAGCCTTAATTACTTAGCAGAGTACTGATGGAGGATGACATAGGTAAATAACTATAAAATTCACACACTACACAGTAGATCACATGCGCGTAGTTTAAGTGCACAGTGTAGGCATTTGTGACATTGGCCAACTATATGGTTTACCAGTTAGCCTGTAGCTTAGCTACCACAGCTACAAAAGTCCCATTTTGGTTATCTACACGGGATATAATTGGAGGGGGGGGGGGGAATACATATTTTGAAAACAGCTGTACTGCTGTCATGCTAATAAAAAATTCAGCTAAGTTAGAATAATGGTGCTACTTTTTGCCAGTTACGCCCCTAAACTAATCAAATGTCATGCAATTCATATGCTCATATTAACACTCAGGCATTGGCCTTTATTTCACCTTGCATCACATTCAGAAGTTCTTCATCAGCGTGACAGCTGTGCTCTTCGCTAGCAGGAGCACTTAGCAAACAGTTATATAGTCTTTTCCAATGGGGAAATTGGCCATACAGAAGCTATTTTTGTGCAGTGCACTGATAAATTGTGCAGTCTTCAGAGAAGCCAGATGTTTTCTTATTCCTTTTTTGTTGGTCTATTCTGTGCTCCAGCCTACAAATATCTCTGCCTTTCTTTTCTGTTTGCCTTGTGATGCACTAAAAATGCTGAGCTGCTATGTAGTAAGGCATCTGACATTCTTTCAAGAAAGAAACCCCGAGGAGGGGGAGACGAAACCCTGCTCACTCACAGGTTATACAAACATCACCGAAGACTCACTCTTGCAGATACACACACACACATATATACTCACAGCACCTTGTTCCACGTGTAGCCACATGTGAGAGGCAGGCATCCAATTCAGATTACGTGGCTTTAGTCACGCAGATTGTTAATAAATCTTTGGTTTTCTTCACGTATACACGCACAAAAAAAAAAACTGAACAGGCCTTCTTTTTTGTCAGTTGCAAGATATACATTAATTATTTCCATTGGCTTAGCAGAAACAGCAAATGTCAGCATATGCAGATCACACCCATGTTTTTTTTCACTATTTGCCTCCAATTTTTCACATGCCATTGTAAACGCACTGACAGGTGGCTGGGTCTAAAAATTATGCTCAAACTAGTGAATCCCTATATGCATAAAACCTCACACTGAGCTTTCAAAGCTGTAGCAGAGAAACATGCATTTAAAACGGCTCTTCTGGCAGCGCTGTAGTTCTCATATGTTAGTCATATCAAGAGTGAGTGGGTCACTGTCAGTTGAGAGGTGAAAACAATGAGAATCTAACCAACGCTGACCTAAATTTCTTGTCTAGAAATCAATAAACTGAGGCAAAGGGCATTTTGACTTTGGCTCATTTGCGTGTTTTCGCTTTCATTTTGTTTGATTTTGTTTAGATTTAAGCACCTAGATCTTTTCCAACACACTGAAAATGGCCTCACAGTCTTTCTGAAAAATAAAAGAAAATACAGTGCACATTTCTCAAATTCATTCACATCTGGTCTAGGCTGGAAGCATTTATGTGAATAATTTGGTTTACACAGATCTAAATTGAGTGTCAAATGTAAGTGTTACCATAGTGATATTAGTAATATGGTCTATTTTAAGTCTGCATAAAGAACTTAAGGTTAAGATTGATTATACAGCACAAAAACAAAGAAACTGTGGGAAAAGAACTTCTTAAACTTGAAATTAGCATTTATTTGAACAAGGATCTTTCCAAATTACAAGTCTTTCTTTTTCATTTCACAAAATATTTACAACAGAAAATCCCTCCATTTTATCCCAAGAATTCAGTTAGTTTCATAACGTTCATTGGTCACGGTTTCTCTTAAGTAGATCTAAAAAAATAATAATAATAAAACGAAACCAAAAACTTCATTCCCTGTTTCAAAAGTCATTTTATAACTGCTAGCAGTTTTATTATTTTTCTACGAGTGCTCATAAACTCTTTTCCACGCACTCAGTAACAAACAGGAAGCCAGAGGCTCTGTTGCTTGGAGCCGGAAACGGCATGAAACACAAGGAAGAACAATTACATCATTGACAGTAAATGCAGAGGCATCAAGTGCACCATGACACTCTGAACACAGGCCATTTCGTCTTCGGCTGACACGTTTGTGCTGAAGCCGCCGTTGAGTCAGATATAATGAGAGGCCATGGGTAAACGAAAGAATGCGAAACCAATGCATCCTGCATTTAACATACAGGATGTAAAGGGGAGCGTCTCTGTGGCTTTGAAGGGCGTGAGAGAGACACAGCGCCGTCTGGATGGGGTCCAGATTGAAGGTTGTGGGTGGAGGCGCATTCTCGGTTACTTTGGAAGCCTAAGGAGAGGACTGCGAACCAAGGTGAAGGGCATTTCCATTAAAAAGCTGCATTCAGTAGGGAAGGTCAAGCGAACAATGGCGGCGATGACAATGCTGTGCTGTTCCAGTTTCCGGGTTGGTTTAAAACGGTTCAAATTAACATGTGTTTGTGCTATTTGTGACGAATCAAAAGACCACAGACTCCAATTTAAACCAAATGAAAGCTGAAATATGGAAGGCTGGTAAACTATACAGAGTTTTTGCACATGGGTGTTCTAACAAACGACAACCATGTGAAGTTAATAAAACGTTGTGGGCTACAATTCTCTCAACAGTAAATCGCCTTAAGTTTCATTAAGAGCTGACTTAATGGTTTTACTGCTGACTTCCATCGTTTCGCCTGATGAGTCAACGGTAATTGCAAAATTTGGGTCTTACAAAGAAAGTGCAACATTATTGATGATTTGACAAACGACAGTGTCCTCCGTCATTTCTGCATCTCTTGCAAACATTGAGTGTTATTTTTAGAAGAGCAACTTGCGTTCATGGTACATAATCACAACACCATTAGTGCCTAAATAATGTGCAAAGCTATGCTTGACTCTGTGATATTAACTTTCTTTTTCACTGCTCTCGGACTTCAGCAATTCATTCTAAATGATTGATAAGGTCTGCGTATAAAAATGCCCCACATGCATCTCTTTAAGACATCTCTCAGCGGAAAAGGACGCCCCATCTGCTGACTGGCAGCAGTCACTGGAGCAGGGGTTAACTGGTGACGTAATGTTTGGTGGAAGACTGGCCGTAGAGGCTGTAGAAGTCAGTGTGCCTGTGCGACTGAGAGGCGTCGATCCAGTCGTGCATGGACAGGCTCTGGAGAGACTGGGACATGGCTGGGGCCGAGGGCAGAGGGGCGTGGGAGTACTCCTGCGAGCTCACCGGCCAGGGGAAAGAGCTGGAGCGAGGGTAGGGCGGATGTCCGCGGTGGTTGGACACGGAGGGTACCCCTGAGCAGTAACAGTTGTCGACTGTGCACATCAGGATCTTCCGCGCTCCGTACTGGGGCAGCTGGGAGGAGCTGCCGTTTGGGTAATGGGAGTGCGGGAACACCGAGGCAGAGTGCGGTAAGGGTTGAGAGCCGGAGGCTGAGCTGCTGCTTCCTACATGCTGGGTGGAGCCACACGGCCCTAGAGCTTGCTGGGAGGACTGACCTACGCCTGGGGCAGAGCCCTGAGTGAGACTCAGGCATGGCTGCTTGGTAGCCGCAGGGCCTGATGAGGAGGAAGAGTCCACGAAGCTAGCGCCAGCTCGGCTGCTGCCGCTGCCTTCGGGGAACGCCACGGAGTGTCTGCGCTTCTCGCACAGGTACGCCGGAATACTCTGGAAAAAGTTTGCGGGAGCACAGAACGGAGCTGGAAATGAGAAGGATGATAAAATAATTACAGAAATGGTTAATTATTTAAAAAAGAGCAGTTGGATACAACTTCAGAAGGTTTTATATAATTAATACCTGAACATATGTATTTTTTTCATGCATACCTTCCAGCATCTTGCAGAGGTTCTTCTCTCTTTTAGAGATTTCAGACAGAAAGAGTTTGGAGTTGAGGCTGCCCACTTTGTACGATGACAATGTGCTGCCCACATACGACTGAGACCTAGAGTCCAAAAAATGAACCATGCAAGTTAATGTTTATACTTAACACAATGACAGGACAGGAATGATGACTAATTAACCTTATGATAATGATTCATGTATGAAAACTCTGCAGTGACTCACCTGTCCATTAGTATTTTCACAGATTTTGTGTTCTAAAAAGAAAAAAAAAGATATTATATATTTCAATAACAGGGTTCCTGCACATAAAATACATTTAATTAAAAAAAAGATAAAGATAAAACAACAACAATAAAAACAGAGTAACTATGTAAATGTAAAAGAATAAGCCTGCACTGTATTTTCACACAGGAATTTTCTTCCCATTGTTTCTAAACAATTTATAAAAGGTAAAATTTAAAAATGCTATTATAATAGTAAATTTTACTAGACAAGATGCAAATAATGTATTATATTATTCTAATTATACTTCTAGTATGTCATTAAAATATACTAACATGTTCTTATATTGCATTATATTATATTATAATTAGAGTGCCTATAGTATCTGTCATTATTTGCACTTTGTAAAAAAGACTCTCTGGGATAAAATACTATATATGGAAATTGTCTGTGTATCAGCATCAGAACTAAGCTTTATAGTGGTAATGAAAAATGACAAATATAGATACAGACAGCATGCAGGCCCCGCCCACCAGTGTTGTGTGTGGGTTTTTGCAAAACAAAGTTGTTGTGTGGGTTTTGGCACTTCAAATAAAGCAAAACAATTCCAGAACTGATTTTTTTTTTGCAAGTCAACTGAATGCAAGAAGCTAAAATAAGACTGCAATGAACAAGCAATTCAAGGACAAGATGATGATAAACGCATGTGGAACATGCATGCCTGCAGCAGACTGACAGCTTCATTAGAATAACAAAGGAGTTTCTTTGGGGAAAAAAAAGCTACATTTATAGCATCTCTTTGTTTTAGTATCTCTATTGGTTTATAGTATCTCTCCCTCCCCTATAGAATTAGTAATTATGCTAACCGGTATTTGTTCCCCCCTTACTAAACATTTCATGAACATGAATATTTCTAAAATCACATAGTTTAGCTCAGTACTAACAAATAGCTGAATCTGACTTGATATCCATAAATCTAAACAACAAACCCCAACCTAAAAAATTATATTCATACTTAATATATCCTGGATTCCAGAGAGGTGAGCGGTGTATCCAGCACATGAAAAATGGATGCCTAATATACATGGGGCCAAAAATAATCATTTTCTGGCATCTTTGTGTACTATTACACTGTTATAGTTCGCAATAAATCTGAGTTCACTCATAACAGCCTGGCAGAAAAATACTCTTCATCATCCTCACCATGACAAAAGGCAAAGGGACTTTAAAACACGGCTAAATGTCACCATTTATAACAAACACAGGCTGTGTAGTATTGACAACAGCAATAAAAGTCAGGTCACCTTCATAAAACCGATGTCCTCTGCCTTATCGAAAACCATCTGGATGGAGCTGAGCAGTTTCTTAGCCTCTTGCTGTTTCTGGTGAAGCTGCAGGGCCTGCGCCGAGTTCTCCTGGCAGAACTTGGAATGGGCCTTATCCAGGACCTCCAGGGTCTTCCCAAGATCCTCCTCCAAGAGCTGCTGCATTTTCTGATACTGCAGCTGCACCTCCTCCTTCAGGTGCTGCACTTTGTCCTGAGGATGAGCACAAAACCATAACTTATTATGCAAGTCTTGTTCTGTCTTAACAATGGGGGCTAAGCAGAGACTGCATCTGATATGGATGATTGGGAAGAGCCACTGAGGAACTGGATTTGTTATGGTACAAGAACTAGGCATAACCTTTATCTCAAACCTGTACGAATGTACTAATGTGGTCATTAATCACAGTAATAGGAAGAGTGTCTTGTATTAAAAATCTAAGTGTTTAGTTCCAAAGCTTGCAAAACAAAGGATGCAGTTGTTCTGCTAATAATAATAATGTGATTTAGCTTGTCAGTGTACAGTATGAACATTTCACACTTACTTCCATGAGACATTTGTCAGATTCTAATTTGTAGAGCTGCTCTTCTATGTCCTGAACCCGGTCCTCGATTCGATCCTGCTGTTTGATCAGCATTTGCTGAAATACAAAAAGATATGATTAGGGCAATACTGTTTTGATTTGACTACATTTGAATATCTGGCCATGTTCGGATGATCTGAATCGGCTGATAAATGTAATCCATTATAAATATATAAACAATTACATAAAAAACAAACAAACATACAAACAGTGAAATAATTATAAACTACCTTCCACCACAATCAACCATTTTGCAACAAACTGCTCCTAGTTTTAAAAGAATATTGTCAGTGAAGACCATGCTTGAGATGAAATAAGAATTGTCTGGAAAAAAGCAAGGTAAATGCCACATGTGATCAGAATATTTGTATATGTCCTTTCCAATCTGCAATGCAATTTGTATGCAATTATGCAAAATGTGTAAACATTATTTGAATATTTTGGACACATAAAATGCTGGCTATGAAATTACCCAAGCCAATTTCATTCCTCACTTTAAAAATTTAATTTCCACCACTGCCATTTCCAGAATATTATGAAATTACATGACCTGAGGTGGAGTGGAAATGGCAATTTGGTGAAAATGTTCATGGCTTTCAGGACAAAGGAATTTCCTCTGTATGCATGACATTGTATAATAACAAATTAGTGCACGAAATGTGCGTTTCATGAGAACTGAATGCTAAGAAGAATGATATTTAATTGGTTTCATTTGCATACTTCAAAACAACAACAACAGTTTCAAACAGCAATATTTACCAAGTGGTAAAGCAAATTAATCTTTCAGAGTTTTCAGTCACTTACATAAAAAAAAAAAAACTTACAAAATCTTATGCCATTCTAGAAGTTTAATCAGAGTCACTATTAAAAGCATGTCTTAATATCATACTGAAAAAGCAAGGAAGAATCACAAAACTACTGTAATGACATGTTTCTAAGGAAACTTGATGGGTATTTAATAAATCACAATACTCACAATGTTGCTTAATTATATATCATCAGTAAAAAGAATAAATCTACAATATTTCAAAGATCATATATAAACTATAAGCAGCTATAAAGAGAATATTCATAAAAGAATCAGTGTTCTACATGTCGAATGCTGTAATATAAATTCAGTTTGAATGATAAACTAAGAATTCTGGATACCAGAAAATCAATTTAAGTCTTATTTTATTGCTAAGACAATGACATAACAATTGAACAATCTAGTATTCTGGTTAACTAGCATATTTTAAAAACTACATAAAGAATATGAGAATGCAGCACGGAGACAAAAAGATACAAAGTCAGTTCTGTTGTGACGGCACAAATGTAACTTTGCTAACTTCCTGTTCCTTTCTTTTCAATGAATGCAACTGTCAAGGCCCCGCGGAAAAGGACTGGTGGCTGAAGAGGAATTTCAATTATTTTCCTTTCATATTCAATGGCAAACAAAGGGAAAAAAACACAATCAACAAACAACTTGCGACGTCTGACAGAAGTTCAGTGGTACCTAAGGAACAAACCAAATTATTTTTAATTAAACAAATGCCTCGTGCGAGAGGCAGTCACCAAAAAGAAGGTGGGGGTGCTGTCATGGCAACAAAGCTCTTTCTTCATATCTGTATATTCAGAGGGGAATATGAGGGAGGAAAAAGGAGGAGGAGAAGGAAAGACAGCATAGAGGAGAGCAACGAGAAAGAAGGAAGGCTCATTTCACACCGTCTTTCCCCATTTTGTCTTTGTCTGCGCGTCCAAGGCAGAGACAAATCGTGTTGACCCTGTGAGTGTGTATTTTGGAGCAAAGCTCCATAATGAATGCAGGCTAAGGCTAGCTTACAGATAAAACTGCTTCCTGTAGAAAGAGTACAAACTTCAACCACATCAAGCCACTTTATGCTCAAAAGCATAAAAAAACAGGGCTTGCGCTGCCAAAGTTGACTGAGGGCACGTCTAATTCAGTAGCATGACGTCAAATTTTAATAACCTGACATGCGGGATGAAAGATTTAACAAAACAGGTATTCTCGTACAAGCAAACGAAGTCAACTTTGGTATTTTTCTTCACACTCGAGAGTAATGCTGCTATATAATTCTGATTCATCTCAGCAAAGAGTCTACAAAGAGTAAAAAACAAAATGGGAATCAATGTCAGTCTTCAGAATGTAGCAGTACAGGACAAACACAAGACCCAGAGAGGGATGCGCTGCAAACTAATGATCTTCAATCATACCGTCTGACAGATGCTTATAACAGCTGACTGTACCCTCTGTGCCAAATGAACTACATCAATCACTGCCGATGATACGCGCAGCCAAACCTTTTCCTTTCAACAGATTTTGTTTGTTGAGCGTATGACAAATTGGATCCACAATCACATGGTACTGAGTAAACGGACTTGTTTTCGTGTATCTCGCTTGTGCATCAACCGATTTTCTTGTGGCGTAAATCCATTACCAAGATTTGGATCCAAGGAATTGGATTTGGCAGTGAATCAGACTCATACAGACCACACTAACCTCTCGACATTACCAAAAATGACACATATTTACAGTATAATGGGCAATATTAATTTTAGCACAGCAGGAGATCTATCTTGCATACATTTTTACAGCAGCAGTACATAATTTAAAGCCATATGGAGCCATATTCTCCCTATTAAGTCACTTACTGTGGTAATTTAAAGGGATAGTTCACCAAAAATAGAAATCTGGTGAAAACCTGCATCCTGAAATCCATCTTAATGGGTTTTTGTCCACACAGTGAAAGTCAGTTGGGTCCAGTTTTGTTTTGGACCCCACTGACTTTTATTGTAGAGGCAAAAAGGTTCTTCAAAATATATTATTTTTTGTTCTGCAGAAGACATGACACGATGAGGGTGAATAATTCATGACAATTTTAATTTTGGGTGAACTATCTCTTTAATCTGTGGTGAAATACTGTGAATTTGGCGAAGTGCTTCACAATAGCCAAAATATGTGCTTGGTTTCTGAAAACACAAGTTCCGAACCATCTACTCCTTTACAGATTAAATTGGTGTTTATCTACATCTACAATCAGGAACAGAAGAAAGGTCAAGAAGCAGAAAACCGCATGGAGACAGAGAATGTCTTTGAAGCTCTAGGATCTAAGACCATGGCCTAATTGTAGTGACTGATGAGCTCGGGCTGCCGGCAGAAGCCTGGAGGGTGGAACCTAATACCTCATGGCAGCGGTGCTGGCTTGCCATCCAGGACGGACCTCTCTCAAGGGGGAATGGGGGTAGGGTGCTCAAAATCACTGTCATTTCAAACCAGCGTCTCTTCCACCAAGGTCAGAGTGAACGAGGCAATAGCAACCTTGCCCTGAGCTACAGCCCCAGACAGAGCCATTTTGCCTTGTAGCAGATGAACGTGGAAGGACAAAGGGTGTCCATCAAAGATGGTAAACTTAACATTCACAAACAATGACTACCTGTGAAAAAGAGCTCTGGAAATCCCGAAACATCCCAAACGGGCATGGTTTCAGTTTCAAATAGCTTGGGCTACGACACAAGGGTTCATTTTGTAGATTGATTGGTCATTGCTAACATGTCCTGTCACAGAAATGCCTGGGATAACTGATGGCATATGATTTATATAATCAACATGAATGGAAATTATGCTGACAGCTTGCACATGAATCAAATCGGAGGTGCACTGCTTTACTTCTTACACACATAAAGCTATTGCAAAGGGGAAAAAGCTTCATATGTAACACATCCAGCACTAACTAAAGATATTTGATTTGAGATATTTGATGCAAATATAATATCTGAGCGGTTTCCATTCTGCCTATTAATTTTATTTGGTTTTAGGTTTATGAAAAGGCTATAAAACATCTAGAGCCTTGTGCAATGCTGATTATTTAAAACAAGAAAATCCAGGTTGTTTTGTTGCAGCATGCCTGGAAAATGCAAGAGGTTGTTAAGGGTGAATTAAATCCAAATCTGGCCTTTTCCCTCATCTGTGCCACAGAAAATAAGACTCATCATTACATTCTCCAGTCGCAGTCCTCCCCTCCCCAAAACGCTACGCAAGGATGCACCTGTGCTGGGAAGATAAGCCCAAAGGAGAGCTTCGGCATTGTTTGCAGCTCTACCCAATTGTTTATCATTCAAATGGAAGAAAAAAAAGGGGGGAAGGGGACAGAATAGTTAGCAACTACATCGATAAACCTCGTCGTAGTCTCCGCCAAATACAGAAGTGAACCATGACCTTTAGCTGGAGGTAAAACAACAGAATGTAGACCATAAGACAAGAAGTTGAGGCCACTTACTCTGATATCATTACGTCTGACTTCTATATCGCACACCGCGTGGCCGTGGTTGGTAGCACATCTGGAGAAACAGCAGTACTGGCAGACGGCCACATGCTCGGTTTCACAATGATATAGTCTGTACTCGTCGTGCTGTGGACAGCTCCAGGCCCGCACGTCCTCGGCATCCACCAGTAAGTGTCCAGCGTTGGAAGAGGGCTGTTGGAGATGGGTCTGTACGTGGGAATGGCAGCAGGGTGCATTGCACCTGAGGCAAACCTTCTGGGCTTGAAGCGGAGGGCCGCGTCGGCACAGAATGCAATGCAAAACCGCTGGCGTCTTCTCAACGTTTAACGCGTTAAACTTCTCCACAATGTTGGACAGTTTGTGGTTCTTCTCCAGAGCTGGTTTTTGGCTGTAGGCATGGTTGCATTCGGGACAGCGAACCATTCCTGTATCTTTAGACCAGGCCTCGTTGATACACATGCGGCAGAAGTTGTGTTTGCAAGGGAGCTGAACCGGCTCCGAGAACACGTTCAAACAAATAGGGCATATGAGCTCTTCTTCCAGACAGTTCTTCCAGTTCTCAGCCATCTTTAATGCTCACAAGTCAAGGTAAAAACTGCATAAAATAGGGTTTTCTCTGTCAATACCTGAAATGGGTGGTGTGGGAACCACAAGGACCTTGTTTTATCCCACAAACCTCAACTTTGTGCCAATGAGAGTGCGAATACTCTAGGCAAGTATACTTTGAGCACACTTTAGCTCAAGGCAACATCATTACACCACCCACTTCTTCAATGGTTCGTGTCAACTGTAGGCGTCGGCGAGAATTTTGTTGCCACAGCACTAAAGTGGACTTTTCTGTCTTGTGACTTTAAATGCCAACACACTAGTTCATATTCTACTTGTGTCGCCAATTGCTGCGCCCACTAGTTATGTACGACGACTATTAATAATCCAGTCTGCTGAAGACCAGCCTGACAGCTCCTCTTTAATAGGTAAAGACACGATGATATGCCGTATTTCGAGAACAGCTTTGAGTGAGAGACTAATAAAAGCTGTTGAAAATAAATTATTATTCTCACAAGGCTGTTGTTGTTTTTGTCCGCTGCTGTTTTGACATAGCATCACACTGACATGGATTTTATTCCCAAAGAGGATTATAATGGTTCTGCTAGATTTCTGTACAGACGTGCGTTACACTTTACATTAAAATATTCATATCGCACATCCCCGTGGCGTTATATATTTGAATTTCATAGAAAACAACGATCTTAACTAGACCAGTCGGTCAATTCTTACACATATGTGTAGACTACGCGCATCCCTCATTATAACAAAGGAACATAGAGAGAACATACACTGGTATGTAACCAAGTCTAGAGAAAACTGGACTGCCGAGTGCCTTCACTTCGATCTCTCTTCAGGCGAGGAAAAAAATCGGAAGAAGTCTTATTCCGATTACTTACACCTCCAAAAATGAACAGACAGCTCTTCAGATTTTAAAGCGAAACGGAGTGGTTCTCGCTATTGGAGTCTGTCATCTGCCATCTTGCGTCCCTCTTTAAAAATGAAAAAGAAATCGTCTCTGTTTGGCCCCCATCAAGCCTCTCTCGCTTTAGTGCTTAAAAGACATCAAAAGTGGATTACAGGCGTGCGATTCTTCGCTGCTTCCGAGTCCTATCGTTGCCGATTCCTGAGAACGTGCATCCATGGGTCGAACCTCAAAACGGGCCGATCTCACCATGGTATTATTTACGCTTTTTTCCTCTTCTCTCGTCCAGGCTTTGATGAGGGTTGGAATGCAGGGGCAGAAAAGAGAGTTTCAATACACACAGAGCTTCACACTCGCTCCTCCCCTCCCAACGACCACTCCGCCAATCACGTGACTCATCACCGCTTTGACATTCCAGAAGGAATCAAATTTTTGTTTTTATTAACGCACAGTATATAAATGAGCTTTTATATTTATTTTTCAACTTTATTTTACATTTTGTTTAATTTTTAGTCATTTTGTTTTGTGCTTTTGTCATTTTTTATTTTATTTATTATTATTATTATTTTTTACAATTTAGACTTAATTTTTTATTTTAGTTTTAATTTTGCTGTTAGTAGTGATATTTTCTGCAAGTTACGCAGCCAGCTGTGAGTGTCATTTTGTGCAGATCATTATGAGCAGATCATTCACAAGTTTTATTATTTTTTATTAACATTTGAGTGTCTACCAATCTATTGGTTCATGTTATAGCAGGAAAAACAAGAAAGCCGTCACAGGCTTCAGTGAGCAAAAATTATGATTCAGTGCTTGGAAGTGAACGAGAATGATTCATTCAAAACATTTGTTCAAATACAATGATTTGTTCATGAACAAATCATGATCCATGATCTGTTCTGAGTGATGTGAAAATAGTTTTATAGATACACAAATATGGACCCACTTTTATTAATGAGCCATATTTATCAAAAAAGCGTGTTATTTGGCGAATTTAAATTTGTTAACTGGCTGGTTTCATTTTGACTTTGCTTATCACAGAAAGATCAAACATTTCAAACCATACACAGCTCTAATTTCCCGTTACAAGGCTGCAAGGGCTGGCTTCATTGAATAGCTAACATTAGTTGTTGTTGCCCTTTTAAGAGGAGCTTCCTCATCACAAAAACATAATCAGTTCAGGGAGTGGGTGAGATGGGGGGGGGGGGTTACAGGGATTTCTTACTGGAGCTGTAATGACATGAAGTTGTTAAATTCGCTGACATAATCCAGTCCTTCCCACATAGGAAACTACTCAAATATCCGACAGGTGACGTAGAAAGTACAGGAAAAAAGAAGTCACATTTAGAATCTCTAATAAGTGTTTTTGAGTTGACGAGCAATTGCTCGTACTGTAAATGTTATTACACATGATTAGCAATCCCAATTTGCTATATCTCACAATCTTCTAGACAAAAGGACAGAAAGCTGAAAGCTCTCGAGGCTTTTTGTTCTGTATGCTGTGTGCTCATGGGAACCAATTATATAAAGTAATTTGAAACCTGCACCTAGCTAGTCATGTGGTGCCTCATTTTGTTGGATCATTCAGGTATTTTTATGCTACACCAGGTGTATACTTATTTACTGTACACGTACTGAGTAAAACCTATGATGACCAGCATGCACTTATTTATTTTCTGTTGTATTGCACATTGGTGTTGGATGAATGAATTTAATCTTGGTTTGTAGGCCTATACAAATTATTATATTTTTTTAGTTTAAAATGGGTTAATGCTGAACCAGTAACTACAAATTTGTCTCAAAGCATTCATTTAGCAAAGACAAGAACATCACATTACTATTATAAAACATTTATTTGCAAACAAAATTATTTGAACAATGGGCAAAAGCACTAAAATGACTCATACATCCTAAGCCACAGCTCAGCCTCTGACACATTTGTGTAAAAGCTTGAACATTTTCTAACATAACTGAAATGTTTCCTACAATAAATAACCATGAAATATGAATAAAATATCAGATGCTCATTGTGCCCCAACCAGTAGTTGACAACCAGTAAAAAACTAACCATTTAAAGCCTAAAATATTAAGACATTTCTTCTTAATTAATTTTTTTGCAATGATCATACAGGAAATGCAATTTCACGAATGTGTCAAAAATGGTGTTTTTACTACAAGTTAAGAATATAAATTTGGCAATACAAATTTTAATTTGGAAAACTCTTGTACAAAACTATTTCTATAACTTTGAGAAGTCAATTTGTATTTTAACATCAGACTGGCCAAGGAATTAATTACCATCTTGACAACTCTGCCTCTAAAACACAAAAATAAAGTCAAATTGGACATTTGGTACAAAAATAAGTTTGTTATACATGCTAGTACAACACACAGTCTGCATTTACGTTCATGTGAACTGTAATATTCATACATTTTCAGTAATAATAATCATCGATAGCAATGAGTAACTGAATGAATTTCAAAAAGTTATATAAAACAGATGTTACTGGCCACAAAACAGCTTCAACATTTGGCTGAATTACAAAGACAATGTAAGTCCTGACAGTATAAAAGAAAACACCACTGATATGCATGCAATTCCATATCATGTATCCCTGGAATGCTGTTGAACTTACAGTAAACATGCCCTTTCTCAGAACACAGTGTATTTTTTCACATAAAGTTAAAACACACAGGCAAGGGAGATGTGATTGGATTTGGCTTGATTATAAACCCATATAACTATACACTGAAACGTCAGAACAGGAGGTTTGGGGGCAGTACTGTTCAATATGGTCCCAAACCACTAGATTGGTTTAACTGTCCATTCATTTTTGGTCACATACTCATTATAAATACCTAACATTTAGCAAACATAGCAAATTAAGGCAGGTTTCAATTATATGGGACCATACATTCTGTCTTAAGTGTCTCTTGCAGTATTTGACGTCACCATTCTCCATTCAGGGTCTGTTGGCAGCACGCCTGGTCTTGGGGAATGTCCACGACTCATCTTTCTTTCCTCTTCCCATGCATACAAGAACATTAGATAGCCTTGACATCAATGAGGTGGCTATGTTGGGCACCTTGCCTTAGAGTCTTGATGTTTCGTAGTCTTTGCCCATGCAGAGTGAAGCGAGACCACGCCAGCAGCTGCAGAAGGGCACAGGAAATGGGCACGAACACCAGCAGGTAAAAACAACCCTGACGCAGTGGCACAGGGACCGCAGGAGCGGCAATCGGTGCTTCTGCCATTGAGTTTCTCTCAAAGATGTCATATCCTGGAAAATGATAGGGAATGATGAGACACAAATGCACTTTTAGAATCCTGAAACAAATGTTATCATGGTTTCCACAAAAATAAGAAGCAGCGCAGCAGTTTTCAACACTGATAGGAATAAGAAATGTTTCTTGAGCAACAAATCAGCATATTAGAATTATTTTTTTGAAGGATCATGTGACACTGAAGACTGGAGTAATGAGGCTGAAAATTCAGCTTTGCCATCACAGTAATATATTGCATAAAAAAATATATTAAAATAGAAAAATTAGAAAAAACTGGAATAATATTACTGTTTTTACTATAGATTTAATCAAATAAATGCAGCCTTGGGGAGCCCAAAAAATCTTACCAACCCCAAACCTTTAAACAGTAGTGTAATAATTTCAATTTAAACCTAACAAACTGCTTTTTGTGAATTTTGTTCTTGCTTATACTACAGTTATGTAAAATAAATGCAATTTGGTTTAATATTTTGTTTACATGCATGCTTTAAAATACATTTTTGTGGCCAATCTAATATTTTTGTATAAAAAAAAACTTTACTAAAATAATTTTATATACTATATATATATATATATATATATGTATATATACACACAATATATATATGTATATATATATACACACACACACACACACATGCATATAAAATTTATAAAATCAATTTAAATATATTTATATTGTGATTGTGATATATTGCATCAAATAAGAAATACAATGCAGGATGTATTAGACAGATTCTTCGTTGTTGGCTCCTGAAACATGAAACATTTGCTTCGTTTTCCCTCATTTGTAAGTCACTTTAGATAAAAGCATCTGCTAAATAATTAAATGTGAATGTTACATGTAATGCATATTTATTCACTGCACACAAACCTGTGTAGAGACACAGCAGCCAGGTACCAATAAGAGGGGCAAAGGTCTGGCCAGGCTTGGTTACCAAGGCAACCATCCCAAAGAGCAGGGCAGAAGCTGCTTGTTGTCGGCGGTTCAACACAAAGTCCTCATCCACTAAGTCTGTGATCACCAGGTTCAGAAGTTTACAAGTGCCCTCAGTGAAGACGCGATTACTGTGGAGAGATTCGAACAATGCAACAAAATAAAGACAATGCTGAGGAAAGATTGTCTAAATCTGTTCTCAGTCTAACAAGCATCCTTTTATTAATCAATTAGTGTCAACATAAATGAAAATATGATGTTTTTTGTCAAAGTTATAGACTAGCACATAAAGAAATGCACACAATCATAATAATTAAGCAATTTTACTTAAACTGTAAATAGCTAATAATTTTTAAATGGTGCTTGTTTAAATGAATAAATATTGATATTTTTAAGAGTTTGTATCATTTTGCACATTATCACCACCTAAATTATTAGTTATTTCTACAAAACCTAAGTCATTTTACTAAAATTTGTTTAAAATTGTCTAAAATGAATGAATATGACATGACAAAATATTTACTACATAATACATATAAGGACATGTAAGGATTTTCTTCAATAAAAAAATATTTTTCATGATCCAACATTCAAGATTATTTATTCTCCCTGTTTTGCAATGTCATATAGTTCACAGTAATAGTACAGGGAGGACACGTGCGTTTTCTGTCTGTTAGCATGGATAAAAGTTCTTTGTTTTAAGTCTTGAACCAACATGGATTTGCTAGCAAACAAAAGCACACCTGCTCCTTTTAAACATTCATAACGTTTTGAATTTCATATCACATAAGTGGCAGAACACCTGTAGTTTGAAAGCAGAAGGGCTCGTGGAACGTTCATTTCTCACCTAGCAATAAAGATGCAGAGCAGGTAGACGTGGTCCGCCCCGGCTAAGAGCATGACCACACTGAGGCCCAACTTCAGGAGGAAGAGCCCGCGGACAACCTGATAGACACCCAGTCTTCGGCACAGCGTCAAAAAGTAGAGATTGTTCAGATGAGGTGCAATGTAAGAAATGCCTGTCACAGGAAAATAGAATAAGAAAAAAAATAAAAATAAATCACAGTTTTCATATGTGACCTTGGACCACAAAACCAGTCTTAAGTCGCTGGGGTATATTTGTAGCAATAGCCAAAAATACATTGAATGGGTCAAAATTACCGATTTTTCTTTTATGCCAAAAGTCATTAGGATATTAAGTAAAGATTGTGTTCCATGGAGATATTTTGTACATTTATAAATATATCAAAATTTGTAAATAAATCAAAACTTAATTTTTGAATAGTAATATGCATTGCTAAGGACTTCATTTGGACAACTTTAAAGGCGATTTTTCTCAATATTTAGATGTTTTTTTGCACCCTCAGATTCCAGATTTTCAAATAGTTGTATCTCTACAAATATTGTCCTATCCTAACAAACCATACATCAATGGAAAGCTTATTTATTCAGCTCAATTAAAAAAAAATTACCCTTATGACTGGTTTTGTGGTCCAGGGTTACATATATTATTGATAATAATAAACAATGTTTCTTGAGCCCCAAGAATCATGTGACACTGCAAACTGGAGTAACGGCTGCTGAAAATTCAGTTTTGCCATCACAGGAATAAATTACATTTAACAATATATTAAAATACAAAACAGTTGTTTGAAATTGTAATAGTATTTCATAATATTACTGTTTTATTGTATTTTTGATCAAATAAATGCAGCCTTGGTGAGCATAAGAGACTTCTTTCAAAATGATTATATTACATAGCCGGCATTGTTGATGTGCTGTGTTCATGTGAATGATTTCTTTTTGTCTTACCCAGCAGGAAGGATCCGGTTGAGGCAGAGATGTGGTCTGACAGGAGGTGCTCCAAAAACAGAGGAAAGAAATTGCTGTTGAAATGGCAGTGGAATACCTGCAGATGGTGGGGTAAAGGGAAAAAAAACACATATAATTCGTTCTCTAACTGGATGATAACAGAAAACACCACTTTAGCTTTGTCTTTTGTGCATGTTTTCTCATATTTACCTGTACAAGGTTCATAGAAGCAAACCACATAAAGTTCTTGTGGCGTGACAGCTGCTTTAGATATTCCCCAAGAGTGACTGGCTTCTCGGGTGAGGTAAAAGGAGCCTGACCGACACTCAGTCTATGAGGACGACAAGGAGGATGAATAATCCAATGGGAGGCAACAAAAGAGAAAAAAAAAATGAGGGGAAAACTTATATGTGACCCTGGACCACAAAACCTTATGTCTTATGTAGCACGGGTATATTTGTAGCAATAGTCAAAAATACATTGTATGGGTCATTACCGATTTTTCTTTTATGCCAAAAATAATTACGATATCAAGTAAAGATCATGTTCCATGAAGATATTTTGTAAATTTCCTGCCGTAAATATATTAAAACTTAATTTTCGATTAGTAATATGCATAGCTAAGGACTTAATTTGGACAGCTTTAAAGGCGATTTTCTCAATATTTAGATTTTTTTGCACCCTCAGATTCCAGATTTTTAAATAGTTGTATCTCGGCCAAATATTATCCTATCCTAACAAACCATACATCAATGGAAAGCTTATTTATTTCAATTTCGAAAAACTGACCCTTATGACTGGTTTTGTGGTCCAGGGTCACATTAAGTGAAGTAAAGTAAGTAAAGTCACTGTAACACAAATGGCTTATTTCTTTAAAATGAAGTTTGTTTCAATTTTAGTATTTCAAAAGCTAGTAAGCTTGTAGTCCAGCAATTCTAGAAAAGTGCAAACAGCAAAATATATGGATAACTGAATTAGAGAAATTAAAAAATGTAAAACAAAGATTACAACAGATTTAGAGGATTCACAGCTTGAGCAATACTGTATGGGTGGAGCAAATAATACAGAACACAGCTTTCACGTTTCTTTTTTCTAAAGTTTTCAGCTGAAACTGTTATAATAATTGAATGAAATTAAATTAAATCTGATTATTTGTGTGTGTGTGTATATATATATATATATATATATATGTGACCCTGGGGCTTATTTATTCAGCTTTCAGATGATGTATAAATTTCAATTTCAAAAAATGGCCCCTTATGACTGGTTTTGTGGTCCAGGGTCACATATATAGTCATATGATGCATTATGTAAAGATGGTATAGGCTGTAATACACTAATTTTATGGTTCTTTTTTGTCCTTTTTTGTCCAAATAATCATGTAATTTTCTTTGTACAGAAAACTGAAGCTTGAATATTCTGTCTAATAACTCTTTTTATGTTTCATAGTAGAAAAGAATATAAGTTGGAAAAATATGTGGTTAAGTAAATTATGGCAAAATTATAATTTTTGGGTGAAATATTCCTTTGAGAAGCTGTGCTGGTAACACAAACACTGAATGTTCACATCCAGCGCTATCAACATTCCTCCCATGAGTGAGGCAGTTAACCCCAGGTTGCTCCATGGGGACCGGCTCTGCAATTAGTTTGGTGTAAATGACTTCAGATGAAAAGCAACTGCTAAACAACAAGTAACATTTAGCACTGCAAAACAATAACGCTCTTACTCAGTGAGTGCTTGGCTCTCGTTCTTGCGTAGCTGGACTTCGTTCTGAAAGCGGTGCTGCAGGAGACGTGAAACCACAAAAAAGCCTAGCATTGAGAGAGTGGCTAGAGTCACGCAGAAGATTCTGAAGGAGTAGAAGTTTTCCTTGTTCCAGAAGGAGTAAGAGAGGAAGACGGACAGCGAGCCCATCGCACTGAACAAGGAACTGTGGAAGTTGAGGCGCGTGCGGTCATGTGCAGACACGGCCAGGTCGGCCAGGAGGGCGTTGTGGTTGAGGTCGACCACCGTGAGGAAGCCATCGTAAAGGCACAGGCAGATGAGAAACTGCAGTCCAGGCCAGGTCCAGGCAACCCAGAAGGCCAGGAACGAGAGGGCAAAGAGAGGCCCGCTGCGGGAGAGTGCCTGCAGACGCTTCAGGACCACCTCAGGCGACGTGATCTGGGACCCAGACCTGAACAGTCAAACAAAGATTTAAATGAGACATGTACCTACCGAAATATGGATTTCCAATTTGAAGAGAGTGAATAATCTTACTGAGGAGAGCCCAGGAATGAGCGGTCACTCAGCCAGCCAAAAAGAGGGTCGTTCAGGCTATTCCATATTAGAAACACAGTCTATGAAAAAGAAACAATATAACAAACAGAAAAGAAAATGCTAAAAACATCTGCATTTTAGTCAAATATAATGAATAAGCATTTCAAATAATCATTGTATATATTGAACAATTCCAACATTTGGGGTCTGGTATTTTTTTTATATTCTCATATTCTCACCAAGGCTGCATTTATTTGATCAAGAATACAGTAAAATAGAAATATTTAGAAAAATTATTACAATTTGAAATAACTGCTTTCTATTTTTATATATTTTAAAATGTACTTTATTCCTGTGATGGCAAAGCTGAATTTTCAGCATTATTACCCCAGTCTTCAGTGTCACATGATCTTTCAGAAATTATTCTAAAATGCTGATTTGGTGTTCAAGTAACATTTCTTATTATTATCCATATTAAAAGCAATTGTTAAAAACATTTTAACCATCACTTTTGATGAATTTAATTAATTAATCGTTGCTCAATAAAAGTCTTATTTCTTTTTTAAAAAAAATCTTAGTGACCCCAAACTTTGGAATGGCAAACATTTAAAAATATATATAATTTTTATCATTTTTGTAAAAAAAAAAAAAAAAAAATCTTACAGACACAATTATGTATTGTTTTTTTTTTTTTTACAAATAATAATTTAAGAATCTTAGGTAATTGAAGATACCATTAAATAAACCTAAAAAATATATAATTTTTATCATTTTTTGTAAAAAAAAAAAAAAAAAATCTTACAGACACAATTATGTATTGTTTTTTTTTTTTTTACAAATAATAATTTAAGAATCTTAGGTAATTGAAGATACCATTAAATAAACCTACCTCTCCCACCCAAAACGACAACTTGTCAATCTTGTAAACAGACACAAAGGTCTCCACATAATACAGTAAGAAGACATTGTGGAGAATGGAGACGAACAGAGCCAGGGAGCCATAAAGCACAGCCGTTGAGACGCACTGGCAGAGGCCCCATACCCTCCTTCCCATCCTTTGCTACTTCTCTCCGCTCTTCCTGCCCAAGCAGCGCTCTACACGTCCCACAGGCCGGGCCGGGTGGGCTCATCTCTCTATCCACCCCTGCAAACAGACAGACACCAACACAAACCAACCAGTTCATAACCATGCAGTCTATTATTCTGTATGTGAGTCGGGGTAATGTCTGTCGGCTGTTTTTAGACTGGAAATTACCATTACTTGAATTAGTTCAGGGAGCGTAACTGGACAATAGCCAAGCCAATGAGAAAACTGAGCATCTGTATTGCATTATCAAGCAGCTTTTGCTTTGTTTTAATGATTCAGCACTTTGCTCGATATGAATCTGTAAAAACAAGCTAAAGCCAGACAAGACGGAAACCTTCTGAGCTAAAATAATAATAATGTCGGGGAAAGTTAGGGGGAAAACATCACCAAAGATGCTTAATCAACTTTTACAAGGTTAGTCAAGCAAATTATGTTTTTTTGGTATGAAATTCTAAAACATATTTAATTTGTTTCAAAACAAGTCTATTCTCAAATCAAAAATGAATCAGAAAATACCACTATAAAAAATAGGCTCTCTCTTAAAAGCGGCTTCCTTATTTTTCCATGGAGAGTGTTATGGGGAATTTGGGAAGGAGGCAGCCCATTTTCCATATTCATAATAACAAAAACAGCCTGGACTTCTTTATAGAGTGTCATGTGAGCAGTTCTTCAGTACTTTCCAGTCACACCTCCATATTGTGCCTGTAAAACCATATCTAGCAGAAAAATCACCATAAATCCCACTGAGAAGTGTAATTGCACATGAACTTTAGATTTGAATGAGCTGGATGATCTCATCCCAGCTTCAACGATGACAAGAGCAAACATTGTTATTCAGTCCAGAGATTTCTCTGGGGTCTGATGAGACGAGAGATGTAACCTGAGCAGCATTAGTGTAGGCTGAGGCCTGCGATTCCTATCAAATATTGAACACTTTCCAATAGTAGGGTGGAGCAGACAGTGAATCCTTTATTTCTTTAACATTGGACATCCGTGACAACCTTTCGCAAATATCACCAACCTCAACCTGGCACACATGGCAGAGCAAAAAGCAAATTACAATGCTTTCTGGCTGGCACACCTGATGTTCACATGCTTTGCAAGCTCACACAAGTCCTGGGATTCTTTGAAAATACCCCCCTCTTATAGTTAAAACAACTTTAAAATAACCTTGCCCCCCAGCTCTTTGAGAGAACAATGAATTACAGTTCTGCACAGTTTAAGTACCCTAAACATATGAGTGAACTTGTTACTCCAGGCTTGATTTCCATCTGATCTAAGCAGTGAAGCAAAACACACTTCACTGGATCGCGTTGCATGCAGTGATTCTCATCTCATCTCATTTCTAAAGGACAGGTGGCTGCTTCCCAGCCGATATGATTCAGCAATCTTTGATCCAACAAGAGATCAAGTGCCACGGAGCAAAAGACCAACGTTTTGGCAGCGCTGTGTTACAGTGACAGGTTGTCCACCTGTGTCTGTACTTCAGAGCAACAGGATGCGTGGGAACTATTCTCACATAGATGGAAGAGTCATTTATTTGACCGAAACATCAAACATTCACACCAGGGCTCGCAAAATTTCAAAATCCCTGGTAGCCCTTCGGGCAGGTACTCTTCAGATTTTGGCAGCCCGAAAATGTATTTAACTAGCCCAAAAAATATATTTTTTTCTTTAAATATAGAAAATCAGATAGGAGTTTAAATGTCAATCAAAAATATTTTCAATACACAAATATCAACAAATATGAAGGAAGGAATTTTATTTCACTATTTACAGGGTATCTGCAGAATTTTTAAAAATACATTTAAGGTATTTTTACATACATACAGGTATTCAAGGGCAGGCTTTAAGATGGTTTAGATCCTACCTGTCCGATCGCTACCACCTTGTTCATTTATATGGGGAGTCGTCTCAATTACCACCAGTAAAATATGGAGTGCCACAAGGATCTGTCCTAGGTCCTCTGCTATTTTCGATATACATGTTGCCCCTTGGTAATATTATTAAAAAATACGGGATTAGTTTCCACTGTTATGCTGATGATACTCAACTATATATCTCAACAAGACCAGATGAAACTTGTAAATTATCTAAGCTAACAGAGTGTGTTAAAAATGTAAAAGATTGGATGACCAATAATTTTCTCCTATTAAATTCGGATAAGACAGAGATATTACTTATTGGACCAAAAGACAGTACACCGAATCTCGTGGATTACAGTTTGCAACTAGACGGATGTACGGTTACTTCCTCTACAGTCAAAAATCTGGGTGTTATATTAGATAGCAACTTGTCTTTTGAAAATCATATTTACCATGTTACAAAAACAGCATTCTTCCATCTTAGAAGAGACTATTTAAACTGAACTGAGCTGGATGATGACATCACTGAATTCAATGATGAACTGTCTTTAACTGAAAAATGAGTGTTTACTATTGTCATTTTGCATTATTGACACACTATTTTCCTAATTAATGCTGTTCAGTTGCTTTGACAATCTGTATTGTTAAAAGCGCTATATAAATAAAGGTGACTTGACTTTACTTGACATTTAAGGCGATTTATGACCCATTTTAAGAGCTGCACAAGTAAAATGAACACAGTATGAGTGGGTTGGTCTATGGTAACATACAGTATTGAGCCATAAAATTACATGATTTTGATGACAGTCAGATACAGGTTTTCACAAAAACAAAAATCTTATACAACAGCATTTCAGCCTTTAGACCATTTTTATGAAAAGGGATAAATCAAGCATATAAATTATTATGTCAATTTAAAACGTATAAATATTACTGTCTTAATTGTTTAGATTTTTAGAAGGCACCTTTTAGAAACTATGTGTTTGCTGCGTAAAAACTTGAGTTGATATTTGCATTGATCTGACCATAAACAGCAAGAAAGGCTTATTGGAAATGCAAATTCATTCTCTGCCACGAGGTGGCGCTTTAGGAGCGCTGAAATATTGCGGTTTCCCCGGTAACGACTGTGTACACAAAGCAGCTCCGCGCTCATAAACGCTGCTTTATCAGGAATTATAGGTCAAATGAAATTAAAATGCCAAAGACATGTTACTGAGGACAGTGGGTTCCCTTCAGATACATTCAAATAAAGACATCTGTGCCGCGTTTTGACTTGAAACCTGTTTTTATACAGTCTATGCTTGAAACGTGCAGGGCTCATATTTATGAATATTTAAGAAGATATTTTGAAGAACCAAACAGTTGTTGGTCCCCACTGACTTTCTTAGTAGCGAAAGAAATACTATGGAAGTCAATGGGGACCAACAACTGTTTGGTTACCAGCATTCTTCAAAATATCTTCTTTTGTATTCAACATAAGAAAGAAACTCATACAGGTTTGGAACGACATGAGGGTGAGTAAATTATGACAAAATTTTCATTTTTGGGTGACCTATCCCTTTAAGATAGCCCGTCGGGCAGAGTGTTGATACATTTTGGAAGCCCGACTGGAAAACACAATAGCCCCGGGATGTCGGCCTAGCGATTTTGCGAGCCCTGCACACCCTTTTTACACAAATGCTTTAACACCTATACCGTAAAACCAATAGCTAAATAGCTTTCACAGAACTCTGTTTTTCTGTATTGTTTTCAGTCAGAAGAAAGATGATAAGTTCCGTAGCAAAGTTAGAATAACCATTAGGGCCACGTAGGATATATATATATATATATATATATATATATGAAATTAAATGTAATATTTACATATATAAAAAAATTAATGTCACATATTATTTGTCATACCCTATAATTGAGTAGAATGAAGCCTTTTTTTAATGTCATCAGAACATTGACACTATTTAATGTATATTTATTCATTCAAGGGCACAACAATTCATTTAGAATCATACAATTTCTTAATTACTTAATATTGCCATATATTAAAAAAATACATGCCACACATATTATTTGTCATAAGCTATAATTGAGTAGAATGATGCCTCTTCTAATTTCTTTGGAACAGTGACACTTTATGTATATTTATTAATTCAAGGGCACAATAATTCATTTAAAATTACATAAATAATTCCACAATTATTTCATATTGCCATATATAAAAAAAATACAAGTAACCTATTTGTATTATTTGTCATAATCTATAATTGAGTAGAATGAGGCCTTTTTTTAATTTCTTTGGAACACTGACACTTTTTGTATATTTATTAATTCAAGGGCACAATAATTCATTTAAAATTCCATAAATAACACCACCACTATTTTATATTTCCATATATATAAAAAAACAGGTCACATTTTTATTATTTGTTATAACCTATAATTAAGTAGAACTAAGCATTTCCTTGTTAAATAATATCTATTTTAAGTTGTTCACCAAAATATGTGTTTTATTATTTTACATTAACGATAATTATAACATTAATCTATCATATATGCATGCAACTCATATCGCAGGTACTGCATCTTCTCCTAATAAACAATTACCCCTGAAGCATTATTAAAAGAGCCATTGATCACACTATCGGACTCCTGACACCTGTAAGTAAATATTTAATATATACATAAATATATTACCGATTCAAAACACTTCAAACACAGAGCTGTTTAAAAAGGGAAACTGAAAACGTTGGAATGGTTGCTTCAACTCGACGATTATGCTTCGATATTTCATTTAATATTCCTGCACATAATTGTTTAAAAACACATTCCATAACCGAATGTTTCCGCCTCGAATGATACGTTGTTACATTTTCACTACGATAATGATACAATATTTACTAGCAGAGCTGTGCTAGCCGCTGACATTGGCGACTTTACTCATAGTAACTCATCATAGTGTTTGAATTTGACCAGAGAATCACATTATAGCTGAAGGAAAATCACTCATATTTGATCAAACTATGAATTCGAGCCGCGACGTGACACTTTAAACCTAAAATAACCTTTTAAACTACTAATCCTGCTCTAAGTTAAGCTCGCTAGCAGGCTATCCGCTTTCATATCAAGCAATGCGACGTGTACCAAGTCACAGCCCTTAGACGAACCCACTCAACCAGCTGATCAGAAAACATACGAACAGTCGATTCTGAGAATATTTAGGCTGTTAGACACTTACCATGTGAAGCTGATATCAAAGCTGCAATCACCTGATGATCAAGACAGGCGCTGTAAACGTTTCTAGGTTTCACAGTTGTATCGAAACATGTCATGTGTAGGACGAGGAAGTCTTCCCTCCTCCTCCTCCTCATCACTCCAGCTGCCAACTGTACACATACAGACAGGCACACACTTATTTAGTAACCTGAGAATATTGATACTACGTTGTTGTGTCCATTTAAATTGCACATTAATTTGACTAGCAGTAAAGTCTGTAAAATAAATGAGGAAATGCATGAATGCACTATTCCAAAGCTCTACACAAGCTGATAATGGGCACGTTTTCTTATTGTATGGACATGTGAGCAACTAAAGCTAATTTTGGTTACACTTTATTTTAAGGTGTCCTTGTTACAGTGTAATTATACATTTAAGTACTGAGTCATATTAATTAACTACATGTACTTACTATATGGTTAGTGTTAGGATTAGGGGTTGGCTTAAGGTTACTTGCATGTAATTTTGCATATATAATTGTTATTATAATAGTAAGTACATGTAATATGTGTAACAAGGACACCTTAAAATAAAGTGTTACCCTATTTTTTTATTTACATAATAAGAAAGCAAGTAAGTCCATTTGTAAGACCATTAATATATTTACATAATGTTTAAGCCCCCCCCCCCGGCTGTATTTGTATTTTGTATACATATTATTTTTTGTTTGTATTTTATGTTTTCATGTGTATTATTGTAGTCCTAACTGTACTTTGACTGTGTTTTTTGAAGTTTAATTAAAAAGAAAGAAAGCTAAAGCTCAGGCCTTACAGAGGCCTATTTCAGCCAAACCAAATTATATTTAAATTATATTGTATACTGATAAATTATCGTCATCATATACAGTATTCATTTCAATTAAACTATGAATTTAGCTTTGTATTGTAGTATACAGAATAGCAACATATACTTTAAAGTCTTGACTAAAAAAAATATATATATTTTGTCATATTATTTGGGATTTTTATGGGAAACCGTAAAAAAAATACCATAAATATGAAGAAAATAGAGTAAGACATCTTCCACATGAAAATGTAGGCCTATGTATTATTTATGAAATGTATGTATTATTCCACAATATTTAAAATTATATGCCATAGTAAAATGTAAACACTTGAAACAATTCCAAAACAGCAACACTAGAAAATTTTTTTATAAATACATTGTGGACAACAGCAATTATTAATTACAATTTTACCATATGAAAGCACTTGACATTTATGGAAATATACCCTTCTCCTGAGATTAACTTTTCACGTAAAATCTATCTATTGTGTTATTTTTTTTTATCCAACATATAGCCTATTGCACAAATAAGATTGTATTATTTTAGAGGACATTGATATTATTTTATAGAGGACTTTTTTTGTTTAGAGGACAAGAAAATCGAATCTAACTTTAATTTAAAATAAAAAAAAAAACACTGCTAGAAAAAACAAGTAATGACTTGTTATAGTTACTGAAATACAGCTCTTAGTTCCTGCCTCCCATGTGACAACTAGCCCCGGCGTGCCCTACATGCTGCATTATTAATATTAACCTCTAGATGGCAACCAATACAAATGAAGCGGCTGAATCCGTGTAGCAACGATCGCACATTTACCCCTCCATCCCTGATGAATGCAAATCCGTTGCATTCTCAAAAAAAAGGTTTATAAATCTAAAATAAACTAAACCTATCCATTAGAGAAGTGACATTGCGACACAAAGTGGGGGGCGTGGTCTCTCATGAATATTAGCTAGAGAGGCGTGGTTTGGTTTCACCTGAGACTGCTCTGAGGAGCGTGCAGCATGCAGCGCAGTACACACAGTCAGATCTCTGGAGCAGAGGCATCATTAGCAGCACAACAGGGAATCCAATGGAAACACAGGATGACTGATGCTTACTTTTTCTGAAACAGTCAGGTAATTTAACTACAGAGTTTGTGATATATCCTTGACATTTTGCATGCGCTTTTTTATTAAATCTGTGTAGTTATCATTAGTAGGTAGGCTATCTTTGCGCATAATCTGTTGTAATGCAAGCGGAGCCTGCTGGGATCTCTACACGCAGGTGAAGGTGACTGGGAATGAGTGCCAGAAGTGTCCTTTAAAAATACCGCAGTGGTGTGCAATCTGATGTAGACCACACGCAGACACAAACTCTTTTTATAATGATCATGAAAGTCGAGTGAATATCTATCTATCTATCTATCTATCTATCTATCTATCTATCTATCTATCTATCCAGTAAATTTGTTTTGCAGGTGTATGCTTTGCACTAATAAATCTGGTGCTATGAGACCTGATTTGTATGAAGTGAACGGTTCTGAGTGATTTATCGGAGGCATCAGAGATATCAGTTTGAGCTTCTCTTTTTTTCTGGAAGTTGACCATGGGGTGAAAAATGCATATAATTAAAATTTGCTTCAATGTAGCATTTTTATTAGCAAGTCTACTTATAAATATAAAACTTATTCGATACAACCCTGCTAAATTAATATTAATTATTTATACAATTTAGACTTAATAAATTGTTAGCATGCATTTGATCTGTGCTGTATTTAGTTGGACCAGAGGTTGGATTAATACTGTTTATGTCCTTTTTGCCTGCGCTGGATTAAATGATTATTTTGAATATACTTTCTAATAATACAAGTAAAATTGCATATCTGTGCCAGAGAATGGTAGAAGGAGTGAGTAGTATTTATTTCTGTAACTAAAAGATGCATTTAGAAATTTCAGACAGAAAATCAGCCTTGAATAACTAATGGAACTTTGGGGAGGGGGATTAGTCCATGTCATCAGAAGTGAATGCACAGTTGTCTTGTTCTTTTGAGGGTTCTCTTAACTCTTATAGGCAATACTTTGACAAACAAACCATGAAAGCGTCTTCAGAAACAGTGCCATTGTTATTTGATTTAATTAACCCAAGTAAGACAGATAATGTGCTTATTAATGGCTTCAAAGTAACAGTAACTTGGTCTAACAGTAATCTTGTCTCTAACGCACTCAGAAGGTCTAATGCATTCTTGAATGGTTCATTCTTTCCATTACGTCAAATCAAACATGCTATTTTACTTATCTCAGCATACATGAGAAACCTATTGTACAGCTTTTGTAGGGGAATTAGTTATAATGTCTGATGGAATGGATGCATGAACTATTTTGACATGCATAATTATAAGTAGCGTTTCAGGAAGCAGTAATCAGTATTGGAAATTAGACTTGAAAATTCTCATTAAGTCAAAATCTCTCATGACTCTTTCAGTGCAGCTAAACTAGATTAAGTGCAGATGGAGAATTAGTGAGATATGCCATAACATCCCACATTTGGGTGATTAGAGGTATTTCTTCACCATCTGTGGAAATGTCAGACTGGAAATATATTATTTATATTGTTCAACTGACAGATGGCTATATCAAAAATGATTCCTTTACGACTCTCTGTGCTTGATGCTTCTGTATGTACTATCTACAGTATATAGTGTATTATATGCAGGCAGGCAAATTTGCTTATCCAGCCTGTGATGTGATCAGGTTGACGTGTCTCTTGTCCATACTACCCCGAGCAGGGTGCTTATTGTAACAGGAGAGGTGTTAATGCTTATGTGTTTATGGTACAGTATATGTCTGAATAGATGAATTGATATGCATTAACCCAGCAGCTTTCCACTGAGGTACAAGAAATTGGAGCAAAGCAAAACCATTTATATTCACTTCAATGGGGTATATAGTGGCTGCATCTATTGTATCTATATCCACTGCATCCATATCCATTTCACCATCACATAATGGTGTTTCTAGACAACAAACACATTTAAGCGATACCTCATAATATACAAAAACATTTTGTGACTCTAAGTGTTTTGAAATAAGGTTTTCTCACTATAAAGTGAATCAAAAGCTACAAAAATCACTTTTGAGGCAGTTCTCCAGAGCCCAAAAAAAATCCTCCACATAGTGCATCATGCCAGAAAAAAATATATATTTTGAAGGAATAGTTTACCAAAATATTAAAATATGCTGAACACTCAGGCCATCCAAGATGTAAATGAGTTGGTTTCTTCATCAGAACAGTTTTGAAATTTAGCATTACATCAGTTGCTCACCAATGGATCCTCTGCAGTGAATGGGTGCCGTCAGAATGAGAGTCCAAACAGCCTATAAAAATATCACAGTAATTCATAAGCAATCCACATGACTCCAGTTCATCAATTAGCATCTTGTGAAGTGAAAAGGTGCGTGTTCGAAGTAAACAAATCCATCATTAGTATGTTTTAACTTTGAACCATCGCTTCTGGCTGAAATGTATATAGAAATTCCATAATCCATAATAGCAGTAGCAGTGAAAAAGTCCATCCCCTGTTGTCCTCTCACATCACAATCCATCTATTTAGAACTGTTTTGAACAGTTTTTGCTTGTAAATTCTGCATGATCTGTGCATATTTCTCTCCTGATTCAGACAAGACTACTTTTTTGATAAAGAAATCAATGTTATGGATAGAGGACTCATATTTTGACCAGAAGCAACGTTAAAATCATCTTGATAGATTTGTTTATTTATTGCAAAACTGCAGTTTGTGGATTGTGATCACCTGTTTGGACTTTCATTCTGACGGCACCCATTCACAGCAGAGGATCCATTGGTGAGTAAGTGATGTAATGCAAAATTTCTCTAAATCTGTTCAGATGAAAAAACAATCTCATCTACATCTTGGATGGCACGGGGATGAGTACATTTTCAGCAATTTTTCTGTTGAAAATGACTGACTAGACCTCAGCGTGACCAAGCAAAAGCTTTGTTTTGTTTTTTTCAAGGTCAGCTCTTTAATATTAACCATTTATTGCCATATTTTAACCATATAATTAATAATAAAGTGGAGTTTGTTTCTTTTTTGATACGCTTTTATCTAATGTTTTTGTAAGTATTTTATCAGGTTGTGTTCTTCCTGAGAAACAAGCACCATGCTGTACCAGCTACAGGAATTTTAATTGTTTTGCACATTTTTATGCGATTGCCTGAGGCTTTTTCATATCTCTGTGTAGTTTGATAATAGCATTTGATACAGTAGATGTACACTGCACTATGAAATGTTGAGTGGATGCATTTGTGTATAACGTGTTTTCTCATCAAGCCATCTGCTCTTGATATGTGTCTCAGGAAGGAAGAGACTTACTCATTTTTTTTCTTGCTAATGCAGCGGGAAACCTCTGACAGAGCAAGGATGAGTTAGCAGCCCATGACTGCACTGCTGGAAGCGGGAGCTTGTTCTAGTGAATCAGCATCAATTACACAACAACATTATCTTCAGCAAAATACTGCTGGAGGAACCTGCCTGGATCTTAGCAGAACCTCAGTACATCCTGTTGATCATGCGGCAGACCAAACAGCCCAACTTCATGCTGATGGTGCTTGGATACCTAATACCTGTCATTTGGGGTTTTCCATTTGGACCGGTTCTTGATGTGGATGTCACCCCCAGGACAACTGTACATGTCAAAGGTAAGGCTCTTTACATGTATTTCGGTGTTGTGTGCCATTCAGAACTGAATTGAAAATGCTTTTTTTTTTAGTTCTAAATGTTTCTATTTCCTCATATCATATAATTACTTAATATCTGATTGTAGTGTTACATAGTATGCAACTGGTATGGTCTAACAGCTTATTATTTTCTAATAAAATAAGATTTGTTTAAATTTTATACCTTGAATTTCACATCATGAGAGCATTTACTTTGTCATTTACTTAGTTTTCATAGTCAATAAAAGTATCAGGTGTATTCGCTTCATTCATGGGCCGAGCTGAATGTGTTTGGCACTATTTTGCCTGTAGTGCTGGAGGCTATGGCAGTTCTCTGGATATTATTAAACAGCCCTTCTCACTTGTCCTGGCCCAGTTCATGAGATTCACACAGCAGATGCCGTGAGAATATCAAGTGAGGTTAGGTCACACTCACTTCTGTGAGGTTAGCCTGGACTAACACGTGGGCTCTCAGTGTGTGACGAATTTGATCGTGTACCGGTATGTTTCTTTTTTTTGGAAAGAAATTAACACTTTTATTCAGCAAGGATGGCTTACATTGATGAAAAGTGACAGTAGACATTTACAATGTTACAAAAGCATTCTATTTCATATAAATGCTCTTCTTTTGAACTTTTATTCATCAAAACAAATCACAGTTTTAAACTGTATCCTGGAGATATAGTGGCTACTACATACCAAAGGTGTGTGTGGTGTTTCAAAGAAGTCAGTAACTAGTAAAATGGTTTGTGTGAAAACCTTAAGAGGCCCGAACAAAGTAATTAAACCAATTGTGAGCCTGGCTTTATTAGCTCCAGGCCTCACTGATGCTCCTAAATCTGTCAAAGCTTGTTGTCTTTATGCTTTGTACACCAAAGGGGTTCCCAATAACTGTAGTTGAACGTTAATAGCTGTTATTGATGAATAATGCCTGCAATTTGGAATAAAGCCCAAGCTTTTTCTATAGCTGAATGTTCTCTTGGAGTAGATTTGCCCTCTGACTGCACTGATGAAGATAAATGTGTATTTATCACCACAGACTCACACTATCGTTTAAGCCAGTTGTGCTATTTCTGGTTGGTCAGGATGCTCGAACAAATAGAGCAATGTTTTGATAGCACGGTTTAGCACCATAGAGCCAGTGTTCACATTTTTAGGTGGAATTAGCCTATGCATGATGAGAATATGAGATAGGAAAGCATTTTAACATCATAAAAATTATGTCACCTATTTACTTAAGTGCATGTAAGATAACTGACATACTTGTAAAATGATTGAGAATGTTATGACATCTTTACCCACTCAGGTGCATAAACTGAAGTGTTGCTAAAGTTTGCTGCTGCATAATGGCTCATACAGTCCATTTGTGCTCAGACACTGCAGATCTTGTTCATGTAATTTTGTCTTCATTATTGTATTTTTCTCCTTGCCCTGGTTGACTCAAGTCCTTGACCTATATTTAGGCTCTCTTGGGATGAGAGGCAGAGCTAGAGCATACAGAGAGAGCAGGGAGAGTGTACAGACATGCATGATGTAAGGGTGTTGAATCTCTGCTAAATCAAGCTTTTGTCTTACAATATGTCTATTCAGGGAGAGAGTTATAATGTTGAATTCAAGAAGAGATCATTTTGTGGGTGTAACAAAAGGTGCTGACTTGCTTTAATGGTTTGCTGTAGTGGGTTTGAGTACATGGAGTGTTTTCTCTTTATGTGCAGGTCGTTGGGTTCATGGCTGTCTGTTTTCGTAGTGCTTAGCAGACCTGAAGTAATGCTGAAATGAAATATGTATACATGTGTAATTCGTCTGGGGTAGCAGGACAAGGAGAAAAGTGCATCTAGGGTCTTTAGAGATTTTTGTATATACTGCATGTCTGTCTATTGAATGTTTAAGACCTTGAGATGTTATACTGTACAGTAATTTTAATTAATTAATTTATTTGTTTGTTAAAATAGAAAAGTTATTTTAAATTGCAATAATATATATATATATATATATATACAGTACACACACACACACACACACACACACATATACATGTATATATATGTATACATACATATACATACACACACACACATACACATACATAAAGAATACTTTTTCATTTAAATTAGCTGTTTTCTATTTTAACAGCAATGGAACTATATTTAATATAATATTATTAAAAAAAAATCTATATTATTATATATTATTTTTATTACCATTTTTTATTAATAGAAATATTTAGTAAAATAAGAGTCCTTCCTGTCGCTTTTGATCAATTTAATGCACCATTGCAGAATAAAAGCATTAATTTCTTTCAAAAACATGTGTGTATTTTAATTCTTTGTGAGAAAAATCTCTATAAATTAAATCCTTATCCAGCTATTGCAAACAACTAAAGCAGTCTTGGAAATTCATTGGTCAAAAGGTGTGGGTAGTTTCTGTTGAACGTTTTATAGACAAAATCACAGTATGTGAGTTATCGTGTAAGGTCAGGAGATATTTCAGTCGAGGCAACTGCTGTGGAAAAAAGCTAGATCTATATTTACTGTTCGGGCAGAAAGGTAACATTTCTTGAAAACACTGAGGTTTACAGAAAAGGCACTTAAAATTCACGTCTAACATTCACTGTTTGTTTTAAACGTGCTTTGAGAGTAAAAGCTTTCCTCTGGGATTCATAAAAAGGTAGGCTTGATAAACCAAAACCACAGAATCCAGCCCTCTGATGGAGGGGGTTTTATCCTCGTGGGGGTTGCTGTTGTCTTGGTGACAGGATTTGAGCGGTGCCATCTACTTCCTTCTTTTAGTACAGAAATAACATCAATAATAAACACACATTTGGGGTTGCTTACATTGGCATTATGCTACAGATTATATTTTACATTATGCAAAAAGGGTTCAGTGTGACATTTATTGTTCTGGGAGAGAATTACTTGTTTTTGTTTTTTCCCCACACATATGCTTCCTGGTCATTTTTCAAACCAGTTTTGATTTCCCTTTCACTTTTAAGACAGTAGCTATGCCTGAAACTGCATACTGTCTAATTAGTACAATATTTGTATTGAAACTTACTTTTTAGCATTTAAGTATGTTCTATATAGTAAGAATATGGTTCGTATGAATTAAATTCTGACGTACTACATCCGCCATGTTATTACTGGCACCTGACCTACCAGTGTCAGTTGCGTCGCTTCACAGCCATTCATAACTCCTCTCCCGTGGCTTCATGGGATGGTAAAGTTTCCACTGAATGCGCACTACAGAATGTTAGTGGAAGTAGTAGGTCATCTAGGTACTTTTCGCTTAATGTTTTTCCGAATACTTTGTATTCAGACATACGTACTGTTTTTCGCCTACTGTATAGTATGGAAGTAAGCATATTTGGATGCAGCGACTGTCAAGTTAAAAAATGGCCAACTTTTTAAAACTCATCTCAAAACCCCTGCATTCTGTTGTTATTCTCATTTTTATTTTTGAGGCGTCTCCTCTGGTAGCCACGCCCACTCTGAAATCTCATTTGTCTAGAATTCCAGATCACCTGTGATTGACAGCACTTTCAGTGTGGACAGACAAATTACTAATCACTGGGAACTTGGTTTACACTTGGTTTGGACTTTGCCACAATGTTGATGATCGATTCACTGCCAAGGATTGGAACCAATCAATGACCGTTATTGCTTTTTTGACAAAGTGTTTATCAAAAGGTTACTGAAACAGATCTGTAGTTCGCTCACTTTAAATGAATTGAAATGAAAACATCTATTAAATGTCAAGTCATTAATCAAGTATAGTGGACCTTAATGTTTTCAAATATAAAACTCAAGTTTCTGAAGAAAATCTGGGCTCATATTGCTTTATTTTGGTACACAGTACAATACAGATCTCTATTATTGTTAGCGTGTGTTAGATATATTATTAAAGCAGTATGTAGTGGTACTGTGAGATGTGCAACTAATAAGATTAAATATATTTTGTAATCCTGGCGAATCTTGACTGTGGTTGTGTAATGTTGATCACGTCTGAAGCTGACTGTTCTCACCCAGTGTCAGTATTTATTTAGTCAGCGCTAGCCCCCTAGCAAACACAATTCCGATTGGACACATGAGCACCGCGGCTGCCCGCCCAAGTTTGTTTGGACCAGGGTTGGAGTGAGTCAACAGTCAAGTCACACACACACACAGATGCTACAAAGATGCATGGGTTTGTAGCATGAGGTGAGAGCTACAATACTTAACCCTTGTAGTGTGTCCTTGGGCCATAACACAGCCACCCACACTGTCATTTTTTCATATGTCATATATTCATAGTCAATTATACTCGAATATAAGAAGAATGCAAGATCATACAGACATTGCATGCACAATTTGCCTATTACCGGCTTGGCACGATGGTTGTGTGGTTGAAACTTGGTTCCAGTGTTCATTCTAGGTAACAGACTAGAAAGAAACCACACACACTGCTAGAGCACAACAGGAGGCCTTGGGCGCTGTGTTGACTCTGCTCATGGATTTGTTCCCTCAGTGATACACAGAGTCAGTCTGTTTTTATAGGCTGGTGTGGTAGGGCAGTTAGTGCACTAGCAGGCCAGAGGCTATTTTTCATAAGACCCTTATTTGCCATTATGTTATGAATAACAGCAGTTCCAAAAGAAAGTGGTTATTAGAAATTGTGATGATGGAGTGCTGCAAATAATTAGATAGATGAAAATTGATTTCATTTATACATAGTGTGCATGTTATCCTAGAGTAAATTTGTTTGTTTAAAGGGGTCATATGATGCTGCTAAAAAGAACAGTATTTTGTGTATTTGGTGTAATGAAATGTGTTTATGCGGTTTAAGGTTCAAAAAACACATTATTTTCCACATAACCAGCACGGATCAGCTCCAGGCATGACGAAGCAGATATCGTCCTTTTTTGGAAGGCCAAACAAAGTAGTTTCGCTTTCACAACGAAACACAGCATCACACACGGCGGCCTACAGTGAGCGGTGGCAGCCTACAGTGAGCAGAGGCCGGGGGCTAGCGTGAGGAAGGGCCGGAGGGTTTGAGTGAGCAGAGGCGGGTGGGCTTGAGAACGGCGCGGCCGGCGATTTCGACGAAGGAGCGTCCGGAAGGACATTTTATGCACCAAGAGCTTGTAACACTCCAAAGAGAAAGGAAAAATTGAAATCGCATCATATGACCCCTTTAAGCCTACACTCTTAAAAAATATAGGTTCCAAAGGAGAGTTTTTACAGCAATTCCATAGAAGAAAAAAAATTCTGTGAGCAGTTCTAAAAAGAGGAATTTTTTAATAATCTAAAGTACCTTTTTTCTACTTTTTCTAAAGAACCTCTTGTGCAATGGAAAGCTTCCATGGATTTTAAAGGTGCTTCATAGACCCATATATGCCAGTAAAGAGCCTTTATTTATAAGAGTAAAGCGTGTGAACCCTCTTCCTGGTCCCCTAATTTTAAACAGAAATAAATGCAAGCTTAAAATAAATAACATAAATGTATTCTTTATTGAAGATTTACACATGCATTTACAGTTAAATAAATCATAAAAAATTTATTTAACACAAAATAATGACATCATTATAAAACATTTTCTGTGAAAGGATGCAACAGGGAGCAGTTGCAAGCATAATCATCATGGCATCCATATATGTTGCAAATATCTTGTATCTTCATTCCCATGTTGTCATTTATACAGGACATATGGGACAATTTTTTATACTGGACAATTTTTTTGATTATCTTATTTGTATAGCACCTCTAATCAAAGAAATCCATCTCAAAAATAAAAAAGCAGTACAATAAGCATCAAGTTCTTAATATGAAAACAAGCTGAATGCCTAGTTGCCATCTTTACTATCTGTTGATAATATGTTCCATAGCTTTGGGTTTATTTGTCGAAGATAGCATCCCCAGTATTCTTTCAATTGTTGCTGTAACCTTTTTTACCATTTAATGCTGACCATATATTATAAAATGAATATGAGGCCATTTTTAGTAATTGGTAACTAATTATTTTAAGTCTCAAGATGGTGATAATGAGATATTTTAATTTGCATTGATATGAAAAAAGAGAAAACACAAAATCAGATTAGAGACAGTAAAGTAGCAGTCGCTGTATGTTGCCATGGACAGTCATTATACAAAAATATTTGACCATATTGCCATGATTGACTAATTAAAATCAAGTATTCCAGAGACAAACATGTCAGATGTTCATAACATAGGGCTTTCTAATTATTGCCAGCAATGTACATCGAAATTTCTGCTCTATATGCATTTTCTCTTCCCTTAAATTCTGATAAGTGATTATAAAAGTAGTAGTGTTATTGCTGTGGATGTGTGTGTGTGTGTGTGTGTGTGTGTGTGTGTGTGTGTGAGTGAGTGCCTGTGTGTGTACATGGTCCAAGGACACACAATGTGCTTTGAGCTCAAAGGCTTTTGTGTGATCTCTCAGTTTATCGTCAGCTCTGCACTCATCACTGTGTGTGTTACAGTCACTATCTTTCTCTATCTACACAATGAGACACAAGGATTAACAACACACACAGAATGTCGTCACTTTGCCTGAGGTCCTGAATCGTGTTTGCATAACTTAATATTTTCTTTCCTGTTATGAGTAATTTTAGCCACTGGCTGTCCCACATGCACAGCAACCCGTAGGTCTGTTCCGACCTTTCTTTGATTGACAGTTTAGAGCCTCATGGCCTTGACATTTTGGTTTATACTGTCATTAATTTTCACGCTAGCTCAAACACTAGACTAGTACTGCTTGTTTTGCTCTTTTAAAAGCTACTAGTGTTAATATTTGTAAAATATTTCTGTCAGAGCTCATAATGTCTATCTTTATGCAATGTAGTATAAATAACCAGTCTATAACTATACTAATTTAAGTCTCAGTTAGTTGTAAGCTGTATGTGTTTGAAAAAAATAAAAAATTTAAACTGCTCATCTGAATAATTTGTTTGGTAAGCAGACTACACTTGCTTTTGATTCACCAAAAAAAGAACCATCTAACAAAAGTAATATGTTTTGGAATCGGACTACAGTGGTTGTGCTGTATGTCGTTCAGAAATTGGACTACACACACTACGTTTTTGATTCACTAAAAAGAACTGATTCGGTCAATAATTGGACTACACTGGTTGCACTGTATGTTATGGATTCACTAAAAAGAACAGACTCGGTCAGAAATTGGACAACACTGGTTGCACTGTATGTTTTTGATTCACCAAAAAGAACAGACTCAGTGAGAAATGAAACTACACTGGTTGCACTGTATGTTTTTGATTCAACAAAAACAACTCAAGAGAGAAAATCAGACTACTACACTGGTTTCTCTATATGCTTTTGGTTCACTAAAAAGAACTGGCTCATATGAGTCATTCGTTTTGCAATTAGACTACACTGGTTGTGCTGTATGCTTTTGGTTCACTAAAAAGAACCGGCTCATAAGAGGCATTCATTTGGGAATAGGAAAACACTGGTTGCTCTGTATCATAAACTTTAGATATACCAAAAGTGCACTCATGTTATTATGAATGGGAAAAAGTGCAACTGGCAATATGGTGGGAAAAGCGTAAAAGTACTGGTAAAAAAAAAGAGCCAATCAGCTGTTAATTGTCATTGCAGTTGCTGTTAGAGGCTCTGGTTGTCATAGAAACAGTCAGTGTCCTGAGACACGCTTAGGGCTGCACAAGTGCATTCGCTGGACCAACCTAAAATATAACCTTTTTTAAAGGGGTCACATGATGCGATTTCAAACTTTCCTTTCTCTTGTACAGTATGTGGAAAATAATGTGTTTTTTTAACTTTAAACCGCATAAACGCATTTCATTACACCAAATACACAAAATAATGTTCTTTTTAGCAGCATCATATGACCCCTTTAATGCTATTTGAGCATAAGAAACAACATTTATGGGACAATTTATGTAAGATTTTGTTACTAATTTGAAATATTCTTTAAATGTAAGTGTGGCAAGCAGTTTTTGAGATTTCAGGATTTCCCCATTCAAATAAAAGCCTTACAGAGGTGCTGCAAAAATCAGACTTTCCTTGAAAGGGACTCTCTGTATGCTTTTGATTCACCAAAAAAGCAGTGTTATTCATTCTGTAATCAGAATACACTGGTCACACTATTTGTTTTGTGTTGATGATTTAATAGCGGTGTCTCTCAGAGTATTTTAGTATGCTATTCCGGTGTTCAGTCTTTAAACAACGACATTTTTGTACTTTGCTCAAAAATATAATGGAAAATATGATGGGGCACAAATCTCTTTTAAATTCTAGCTGCATATTCTTACATGCTGGATTTACTGTATATTGTTGCTGATGCAGACTTTAGCACTGTGTTTGGGGGGGATGGGTGTTTTGAGAGGTAAGAGAAGGGCATTTGAGGGGTACCATGGTTGTTATGTGGCCTAATACTGCCAAGTCTCATCAGCATAGCCCACCCGTCTCTCAGTATGGGGCAGGAAATCTCAGCATGCAGTGTTGTAGATGGGCAATACAAGTCCTTTACCCTTTAGAATTTGCCTGGGTTTACTTTATGCCCTTAATTTGAGGAAGCAGACCACCCAAATGCGTTAATGTCTCAGAAAGATACTTTATGATTGTGCATGAAAACAGGAAGTGTTAAATCCACTACTTTTTACAGCACCTTTTTGCTTTCTCTGACTCTTTTTATTGTGCCAGCATTTCTTTTTTACAGTTTGATCTTAGTTTGTGGCAAAGCTATGTCACATTAATGCAATTCATGCCATACCTTCTCATGCTGCTGAATGAAGCTTTATTATTCTGTTTTCATGGTCATCTTTTCTTTGTAGCCATTCAGTTTATTCATAGATTGCTGATAATGATTTAGCTCTCCATCTGTTCATCCCAGTTCAAATATTTCCAATAATAGACAGAGTGTAGAGCTATGAGTGGGTCTCTATGTTGTTGACACGATTTGGTCATGTTTGTCCCTGTTTTTCTAACTGGGTCTCTTTCTCCGTTCGCAGGGCTGCTGGGTTGTAATCATTTCCGTGGAGCTGCAGTGAGCTACAGTTCTCTGTTACTGGAGGACGGACCAGGGTTGTTGTATGTTGGGGCCAGAGAGGCCATTTACAAGCTGGACACCTCTAACATCTCTGACACCAGTATCTCTCTTTCTGTGAGTTCCGCCTTTGTCACGATATTTTCAATATGTTTCATTCCTCTTCCTAATGCAGCTGGGCTGATCATAGTTGTTGTTCATGTCTGTATAACAGCTTGAATGGGCAGCGTCTGCAGAACAGAAGAGGCAGTGCCTGAGCAAAGGAAAGAACAATCAGGTATTGCCATTCTTGATGTGTAGGATATCCTCCCCTAAATCCCATAGCTCAACTCAATGTCATGCCAATAGGGTTGGGTACCGAAACCCGGTACCAATATGGCACCGGTACCTATGTAACCGGTATGTACTAGAACCGAATCAGAACGCAGATTTCGGTGCCATGCCTGAGCTATCGATTGAAATATTTGTCCTCTGGTTCTCCGAAACAGACGTAAGAAGCATCATCACCGGCACCACACGTGAAAAATAATTTCCCGACTGAGAAAATGCACGTGAACTCAAGTCGGAAATCTCTAATAATACAAATCCAACACATCTTTGTAGTAACATGAGTGTCCATGTTGTTTTCACATTCCGACTTAAGCACAACTTGGGAAATGAGAGCATTCGAAGAGCGCGTGAATGCAGTAATTACACTTGCTCTGATGGCAGCAGGTAGCCTTCCGTTAACTAAGCTAAACATGCTTAAATTAAAATGCCTAAAGCTAAACTTCCCTTGTATTCACATTTCTAAACCTGTTGTCCAACAAAAGAGAACATTATAACCTTTTTACTCCACAACACCAGTCAAATGCTTCCTTTTGTGATCTGCTTCTTGTCACAGAATGAGGCAGAAAATATGTTCCATAGGCTACTTTAAAAATATATATCGATTAGCAATGGATTATAAATATACTTAATTATTATGAAAATACCAGATGGCTTGAATAAAACAGATAAACTATATTGTCGCAGTCGAGTGTTTGTTGTCTTTGATTTATCAATCAAAACGTTTATATGCTCTGTTTACTGAGTTAACTTACAGCTATAATAGCAATGCCTATGTCCATATAAGGGATTTCCTGAGTTTCGCTACTTCTGTGACTGAATATGTGGATTTTCTGTGCGAGGGCGCCCTCTGACATCCAGTATGAATAAAACAGACATCATGTGTTTATAGTGCAAATGGCCAATTCATCATTTTTTTGGGAATTTTTATTTATGAATTTTTTTAATAAGTATCGGTTCAGGCACCGTTTAGGCACCGGAACCGTTTTAAAAGTATCAATTTGGCACCGGTATCGAAAAAAACCCAAATGATACCCAACCCTACATGCCAATGACTCCCAGGGAACAAGTACTGGTAAAATGTATTTGCCTGAATTCTCTTTAAGCTGCTTTGGATAAATGTTTCTTTCAAATGGATATATAAATGGAAAACCACATCTAAAGCATGAAAAGGTGTACTTTTTTGTGATACATACTGTAGATAACATTCAGGATATGCTGGCTATATTGGATCTGACAGTAATGTCGCACTGGTTACTATTGCTTGGTCTGTTTGTACAGATCGTTTGAGTATTTATGCGTTTTAACCTAAATCACAGCAGCGTCCATCTGTGAAGGACGTAGGCTGTCAAACATACACAACTGTTAGCCAATCATAACAGTGGGCGTTTACTTCCGAATCTACAATTCGCCACGCCTATTCAAATGTAGTATTCCGATGAGGGGGTCAAAACAGGACAGAAAATGATGATTTTTGATGTCAAAATCTTGATAACATTTTAAGTGGACCTCGAGTAATGTGCAAAATAATAAAAAAAAGGCAGTTCATGAGTAAAAAAAATGTTTTTAAATGGTTTTATTTAACTATAAGAACCCAGATTCACACTCTCAAACAATAATAAACATTTTCGAGTATTGGCTATTGGTTTTCTCCACAGCACCCCCTAAAGTCTGCGTATGGTACTGCATAATGTT
>NW_015542322.1:82703-84480 GCF_001515605.1 Sinocyclocheilus anshuiensis | reverse complement strand
TTTTTCAGACCGATGAGCTTTGTAAAAATCGACGCGTTTCAAAAAGGCGGGGCATAGAGGAGAAACAATAATGTACAGTATGTGGAAAATAATGTGTTTTTTTAACTTTAAACCGCATAAACACATTTCATTACACCAAATACACAAAATAATGTTCTTTTTAGCAGCATCATTTGACCCCTTTAAGAGTTCTAGAATAATTTCTTCCTTTTTGTTTAATCACAGACTGAATGCTACAATCATGTGCGGTTCCTGGATAGATACAATGACACTCACCTGTACACCTGCGGGACGCATGCCTTCAGACCACGCTGTGCTTACATAGTGAGATGTTTACCTCTCTCATTCTGAACTTCATATTGCAAAGAAATTGTGATCATGAATGCTTTATATTCTAGTATAAGATTGAGCATGGTGCTTATAAATCTCCATGTTTTGCTCAGGATGTGGCACGCTTTACCTTTGTGCGTTTTGAGGAGGGAAAGGAGAAATGTCCTTACGACCCTACAAAGGGCTACACTGGATTCATAATAGGTAAATTACTTCATAAGCTTATGAGATTCATAAGCTCATGAGATTCATAAGCTTATTTCTTATGTTTCTTCTAGTGTAACCTATAAGATTTGCTGTTACAGATGGTGAGATGTACTCTGCCTCCCAGTATGAGATTCGTAACATCCCTGATATACGACGCAACTTTCCCTTCCCCAACTTGCGGATGGACGATTCCCCAACAAGATGGCTGCTGGGTTAGTTGAACATTTTTTGAAAAAGAAGAATGTGAATGTGCCGTATATTACTCACTGTATCATCTGCCAAGCAAGAATATCAAAAAGTAATAGCACACCTGCCTTAGAAAGCATCACTAATAATTCAATACTTTTAGGCAAAATATTTTGATTCAGTTCAAATGTAAGATATAAGATTAAAAGGAACATAAGATCCCAAAAGAGTCACTATATTTTAATCAATAAACACTGTACTTTGAAACTTCTCAGACACACAATAAGCTCTGTAAGACCCATAATTGGTCCATTGTGGTGTGGGCAGCAGTTAATGCTGTTGTTTTCTCGTAGAGTCAGATTTTGTCGGCTCAGCGTTACTCAGAGAGAGCATCAACAGCTCCATCGGGGATGATGACAAACTCTACTTCTTCTTCACGGAGAGGAACACAGAACCGACAGCTTACTCCAGCCAGACCAAAGTGGCCAGGGTGGCCCGTGTGTGTAAGGTAAAGTTTGGGATATATCTTGAAGAGGAACAGTTATGTTGATCTGGTGTTCAAATTTGCATTAACAAGACATTTTCGCTCCTAAGTACAATTCAAATAAGCTAAAATTATTCAGAGCTCCGTGACAGCACCAGCCTGACCTCATGTCGCCACACATTCCTGGAGTTTCTACGGTTTGCCACTGTTGCCGGGCAGATAAAGCCCCACTACCCAAACTATCTCTCTCATTTGCTTTCCTTCTCCCACACATGCTCTCCCACCTGCATTACTCTCATCTCATTTAGTTTCTTCATTGTGTTCGGATAAACCACCCAGCATTTTCCCCTCACCGTTATATCTTCATTTATTTCACGCCTGCATTCACTCTGCAGCTAACACTTCACGGCTCTGGGAAGCAGGTCAGGTCCCTTACTGTTTGACTTACTGAGTTAGGAGGGAAAGAAGCTCCAGTCCAAAGTAGGCCACACTACGCACAAATACACACACACACACACACACACACACACACACACACACACACACACACACAGAGAGAGAGAGAGAGAG
>NW_015542322.1:76074-82545 GCF_001515605.1 Sinocyclocheilus anshuiensis | reverse complement strand
AGGCCAAAGAAGGCCCCACTCCGCACAAATACACACACACACACACACACACACACACACACACACACACCTATACGGCCGATTACACACATGTACACATCCATGCTTATAGACTACTGTTCAAAAGTTTGTGGTTGTATTTTTAATGTTTTTGAAAGAAGCCTCTTATGTTCACCAAGACTGAATGGTGAAAATCACAGTAAAATTGTGATTTTCTATTTTGTTTTGTTTTAATATATTTTAAAATGTAATTTATTCCTGTAATTGCAAATCTGAATTTTCAGCAGCCATTACTCCAGTGTCTTCAGTGTCACATGGAAACATTAACAGTATTAATTTGAAATAGCATTACTAACCTTATAAATGTATTTACCATGACTTTGATCAATTTAATGCAGAATAAAAGTATTAATTTCTTGAACAAAATTTTCAAACTTTTGAACAGTAACATACACTGAAGAAAATTAAGAGTGTTTTAGTAAAGAGTTCACAGTCTTTAGGTTAACTAAATAAAATTATTATTAGTTGTGAAAAACTTTGTTAGCATTTTAAATAGATAGGTTAAAAACACTAGTCTCACCCCAATAAACAAAAGTTTTGGTGTAAGTTCAATCAAGATGTTAAAGAACAATTTGAAGATATTGTTTTAAATTAGTCAAATTTGTCTTCTAAATGTAGGCAACCTTTACTTACTATACATTAAAAATCTTCTGTTGACTTACGCTGTGTTCAGTGGGTGAGAAATTATTTTAATTAAGCAGGTTCACCAAGGGGAACAGTAATCACCCTTACAGAGATTAGTGCACAAAACAACAATAAAAGTTAATCAAATTACTAATTAAGTACAGCAACAAACTATTAATACTAAGTGTCCCTATAAATCACCATGCTTTGACCCTTAAACAAATAAAAAATAAGAAAGCAAAGCTCAGTAGCAGATGCATGAAGTTTATAGTGCTTAGCCTAATTTCTACTTTGCAGAAGTTACTAGAAAAAAGACACAAAATAAACATTCAAAGAAATATGTGTTTTTCACAATTAAAGTCTAAATAGCAATTATACGTAAGGTACAGTGTTTACACATCATAAATACATTCCATATTAATTAAGAAAATATTTCCTGTCAAATTAACAAAGCATGCCTTGCTGTGATAATGGCAATAATGAGCAGGAGGGAAATGATTATTCTGCCCCGGATGTCTTCCTCAGCCTCCACTGTACATTCTTTCTGTTTTTCCTTTTTAATCTGTTTCTCTACATTTCAACTTTGATATAGTTTGTCTAACAGATTGAAAGTTGTTTTTTCTACAGCCAGTATATACAGTGTACATTTTTAGAAATAAAAAGAATGAAATTCTGCCATTTTCAGTGACACAAATATCTGATACTTAGATCATGTGACAACATTGCTAATAACTTTTGTTATGGAGAAACTCCACAAAAGGCTCTATTTCCTTTACTCTTAAATTTGAGCCATCCTCAGTTCTGGTCTTTCTTCTTCTCGCCTGAATGTGAACTGATACCACAATTAGCCTGAAGGTCCTCATGTTACTGCTAGAGCCTGATGGAGCCTGTTTTTGAGCAGAACGCTGTTAGCATATTTAGGACAGCTTTTTGTGCCCACAACTGTGTCATTTCAAGCTGAATGTTTAATTCAGGAGAGTTTCACATAGCAGTGCTTGGTGCATTTGGCTGTGAACTACTCTCAAGGGTATATGTGAATTATGCAAAAAGCCATGGGGTGGCTTGGTAGAAATTCCCCAGATAATATTTTTTTCCTTCTCAGTATACCTCTGATTTGACAGTTGACAGGGATTGCGGTGTGATGCAAAGCTACATAATCATTATTTATCATTTAAACTCAATTATGTCACATCACATTAGATTGTAAGGTGGGGCTATATTGTGTTTATTATTTGTTAATATTTTTAGAGCTACTTTAGTGTGACTCATGCCCCTGAGGAGTCAGCTTTAAAAGAACTGCAGACTACGCATATGTATATCGTGTCATTCCTACTACACTATTGAGTTAATAAAAATGAGCCATAATTTTATATGTAACTTGCTTTGATTTTCATATCAGTTGCTTTTCGTTTGGCATTCACAGGGGGACATTGGAGGGCAGAGGTCTCTTCAGAGGAAGTGGATGTCCTTTCTCAAGGCCAGACTGGTGTGCGCCATTCCTGATTATGAGCTTTATTTCAACGTGCTACGCAGCGTTTTTGTCGTCGAGGGAAGCAGCGTACACAACAGTGTCTTGTATGGTGTTTTTGGACTTGAGTGGTGAGAAAATTCATTAAGATTGGATTGTGAACCTGTAAAAGGCTGTGTACCATTCAGAATTGAGTTGTGAATGCCTTTTAAATTCCAATTCAGTTCCTGAATTTGAATTATAGTAACAAACAGGATGCAGAATTGTAATTTGAACTTGAATATAAGGAAATATAGTTTAAAATAAATTAAATTGAAATGTAATTTTATCTAGGAAGGCAAGAGATGGATGGATGGATGGATGGATGGATGGATAGATAGATAGATAGATAGATAGATAGATAGATAGATAGTGTGATGTTATCACTTCAAGTTGTGATTTTGGCACCACATTGAGTTTGCTTAAAATTTAAGGCTGCAGTTAAACATAAGCCTTCAGTTTTAGTGGGTTGAAATGTTTTACAGTGAGAGGGGTGCTGCAGTCTCATTAAATGCAATGTGAACTGAAGTAGCATTAATCCTCTAGCATGTGACCCTGTTATCTTCATTCTCAACATTTTTTATGACTAAAGGATTTTAGCATGAGAGCCATCTCTAAATATTCCCATGTGCTTTCCTCGCTATAGCAGGGACACTCACAATAGGACACAGGGCACTGGGCCAATATTTGAATTGGCAGAATCGAGATCGAGAGAGAGAGAGAGAGAGAGAGAGAGAGAGAGAGAGTATGCAGAGTCATGCTACATTAAATTGTCCTTTAAATGTCTACAGACTAGTTGGTGACCAAATTCTCCCATCAAACCAGTTTCCAGGTGGTAAACAGGACAGAGCACTGAGTGGCAAACCCTTTTATTGGCCTGAAGGGAGTAATAACATCAGTCTTTCATTTTGAAGCTTTCTTATTGCACTTTAGAGTTATGTCCCACAGGTGAAAAGAAAAAAAAATGCAATGGGTTTGTTTTTGTTTTTGTGTGCTTTATAAGCTCTACCTTTCTCCATAAGGATACAGGTTCAGGAACTGTCATTTTTAAGTTTAGACAACACTGCTTGAAATATGACAAGTTGATTTCTTCTTCATCCATCACACACAAACGAATTAGTAAATAATTCACTAAATTTGCCCAACAGCATGTAGAAATGGGGTCTTGCAGCAATGTTTGCAATTCCACAATGATGTTATTTGCACGCAGGATAACAGAATTAAGGTCATTGCCCAGTGAGTCTGAAATTTTCGCACATTAAAAAATAAATACGACATCATGTTGTGTCGATCACGTTTACGCACTGCCTCCGAAACTAAATGTAAAACAATTCAGATCCGGTTCGATTTTCTGCATTTTCGCATTGGTAGCATGCATTTTGATAGGAAAGGATGAAGAATACGAAAAAAAAAAAACGGAAAAACGCATGTGAAAATTTCGGACTCAGTGTGCAAGGACCTTTAGTGTTTATTTACAGTAGAATTACTAAAGAAATATTCTGGGTTCAATTCAAATTTATATTGACAGAATATATGAAATGCTGTTGACTTACAACAGAGAACAATTTTGACTTATAACAATTGTGCATAAAGTAATGTGTGTACAATGGAAGTGTATGGGGCAAGGCATTAGACTAGAATAAACAATAAAATACACAATGGGCCAGTTGCATAAACATAGCCACTATGTTAAAACTGTGTCTTAAGAACTAGTTCGACCAACTCACAGTTAGCCAAGAGGTAATTAGTCTAACTTTATTGATTCAAATTGGGCCAAGCTACGATTTTGTAATTTACTGTAAAGAATTATGACCAGTCTTTAAGAAATCAAATTAGATGATTCAGTTTTTTAAGACTAGTCTATGCAGTTTATGCAACTGGCCCAACATTTTAAAATTCTAGTCACAACATTAAATGTACATTAAATATGATACTATGATTCAACAATGTGCTGTGATCAATAAATTATTTAAAAAAAAATGTTAAACGTTTTTCTGACTATAAATGAAAACTTATATTTTTTGTCACTACAATTGCATTATTTAGGGATAGTGCAAGCACTTTAATAAAAATATGAGTTTCACATCTCATCATTCTCATTTCATTCTCTTTCTCACTGCCAGGAGAAATGTTAAGATGTCTGCAGTGTGTCAGTACTCATTCAGAGATGTCCAGACAGCTTTTGATGGGCCTTACATGGAACTACAGGACACCAAATGGAGGGAATACACTGGGGAAGTTCCAAAACCGAGGCCTGGCTCGGTGAGATGCACTAAATCAAAATAGTCCTATAAACTGTTGCCTTCTAGTATCTGTTGTAATGTAGCAGTAGGACAGCTCTTTGGGACTTTTATTGCATTGTTTCTATTTTCACTCTTCTGAGGAATGTTATATAACAGTGGCCTTGTTTCTCTTTAGTGTATAACTGATCAGCATCGGGCCCTGCTCATAAATTCCTCCCGGGATCTCCCTGACAACGTACTGAATTTCACTCTGAGACATGCTTTAATGTCCAGACAGATCCAGCCAGTGGGAGGACGTCCTGTGTTGCTCCAGAGGAGTGCAGACTACACTAAGATTGCTGTAAAACAGGTTGTGGATATGGATGGACGTGTCTATGACATGCTCTTCATTGGAACAGGTAAGGGTCAATTTCCCTTAAATCAAATTATTGATTTGATATTGAGATTAAAAAGATAATTTTGATTGATTTTTGATTGTGATATGAAGATTATAACAGTTTGGGGTTGGTAAGATTTTTTTAATGTTAAGAAGTCGTCTCTTATGCTCACCAAGGCTCCATTTGTTTGAACAAAAATGCAATAAAAACAATTTGAAATATTATTACAATTAAAATAACAATTTTCTATTTTAATAGATTGTAAAATGAAATTTATTCCTGTGATCCAAAAGCTGATTTTTTTTTATGGGAACTGTGATACATTTTTTTAAGAATACTTTGACGAATGGAAAGTTCATAAGAAAAGCATTTATTTGAAATGGATAACTTTTGTAAAATTAGTCTTTTTGATTTTATTTTTTATTTAATACAGCCTGCTGAATAAAAGTATAAAAAAATGTTTTTTTAAATCTTACTGACCACAAACTTTTTGAGCGGTAGTGTATATTAGGTTTCATAGCCTGAAACTTGGTTTTTGTGCTTCTCTCCAGATGAGGGCTGGTTACACAGGGCTGTGAAGATCGGAGACCATGTTCACATCATCGAAGAGCTTCAGCTTTTCGAGGAGAAACAACCAATCAATAACATGGTGATATCACAAAAACAGGTAGCCCATGATGCACCTAGTAAACATTAACAACCAGCATTAAATCCAAGTGTGTAATACAAATGCTTATGGATCCCAAAAAAATCTTATGAGGTGCATTTTTGTTCAACAGAACAGCATCTATGTGAGCGCCGCTTCTGGAGTGGTGCAAGTACCCCTGTCATCCTGTGAGCGCTACACCTCCTGTTATGACTGTGTGTTTGCACGAGATCCATTCTGTGGCTGGGATGGTAGAGCGTGTGCTGAAATAGCAGCTTATGCTAACAGGTAAAAGCAGACATCTGGTGTTTTTAATAATAGACATTTACACCTACTGTTACCACAGTCCAAAAGTAATTTTTCTGGCAATGGCGGGTGATTTAAGAAAAAGGGATGCACAATGTAATGTCACAATATCAGATACCAGTATTAATTTTTATTGGCTGAATTTTCATTGGATATGATCTCTGCTTATTTAAAATTTTTGATTCAGATAGTATACATTTTTTTCTATAGCAGATTTCAAAAAAGGATTCATCTTTATTGGATATATTTTATGCTGTAATGTTGTTATGCCTAAATTAACTTGCATACAAACTTTTTATTTTAGTTGTAGTTATGTTTTTATTTTGCATTGTTTATTTGTATTTTTTTTTTTTGCAAAGTAGTATTAATAAAATCAGTGAATCATGAAAAGAATGTTCTGAATTTTAATATCAGTGCATTCCTACATTTTTTTCAATATTTTAATTTTTATATACATATTTTTAATTTTTAATTTTTTATCATATATAATTAGTGCTGTCAAACGATCAATCGCATCCAAAATAAAAGTTTTTGTTTACATAATATATGTGTGTGTACTGTGTATATTTATTATGTATATATAGACACACACATACAGCATATATTTTGAAAATATTTACATGTATTTACGTGTATATATTTTAGTGCTGTCAAATGATTAATCGCGATTAATCTCATCCAAAATAAAAGTTTTTGTTTACATAATAT
>NW_015542322.1:50726-75208 GCF_001515605.1 Sinocyclocheilus anshuiensis | reverse complement strand
GTGTGTATTTATATATACATAATAAATATTCACAGTATACACACATATTATGTAAACAAAAACTTTTATTTTGGATACGATTAATCGTGATTAATAGTTTGACAGCACTAAATTTATATTGATATAAATTATGTCATATATAAATATATTTAATATATAAACGTAACATATTTTTCTTAAATATATACATGCATTTGTGTGTATTTATATATACATAATAAATATACACAGTATACACAAATATTATGTAAATAAAAACTTTTATTTTGGATGTGATTAATCGCGATTAATCATTTGATAGCACTATATATAATATTTCTTAAATATTTATTTTATATGAAACGGTATTTTGCATTTTTTTTTTACAAATATATTTGTTCTTATGTCAGTGGATTTAGATATTTGTCTTGCATATTTATGTTAAAAGTGTAAGTCATTGTGTCACCACAATTATGAGCCAATCTTAAAAAGAAATACACAAATGAGGAATATTGAGAAATTATCCATTTTAGGTGTCTTAAATAAACCTCCAATAAGATAAAAGTTGTTAGAAGACGCGCATCATTGTTCTTACAATGTGATTTTAACCATGTAATGGTAGCATTCCTAATAAAGTGAACAGCCAACTGGTGAAGAAAGTGACTTATTTTCTTGCTAAAGCCAATTTTTACTTTCATTGGTCTCTTGATGTTAATTTTCAGACCCAGTGTCCAAAATACATTCTCACTATCTTCTGCATGCTTCGATTAATGGCTTTAATAAGTGCAACTCTGTTTCCTGTAGGTCCAGTCTCATCCAGGACGTCCAGATGGGAAGCAGAGGCTGTACTAACATTACAAGCGATGGTGCGTTTGCATGTGATTAACTTCTGAGCAGCCTAGTCAGGTGACTTTTAAACATAGACTAATAATGTCTTACATTTTGCCAGGTTTCATCATGCACCGGACTCGTGCAGTGATGGCAGGAGATGATGTGCTGTTACAGTGTGAGATCCGTTCTAACCTGGCCACACCTCACTGGACACTGAATGGTCAGGAGCTGGAAGGTTACGGCGTAGACTTCGGCTACCGCACCGGCACTGACGGCCTCCTCATCATTGGCGCTCAAAACCAGCAAAGTGGACACTATCGCTGTTACACAGTAGAGAACGGCGTCTGGGTTCCTGTTCGCAGCTATATGGTACGAGTCCAACCCGTTCCGCCCCCCGCATCGCATGTCTCAGGAAGCCCGACGGCTTTACCTGAAAGTTTCTTTACCACCACAACTGCGCCAACTCCGAGTCCTTCCAGCGTTCCTGTGGAGCAGCTTCTGTCGCCTCCACCGGCCCTGTTGCCTTCTAGACCGGAGTTCCAGACCTACAGGCACATGGAGGCCATGTATATCTCTCTGGTGGCTGTTCTCGGCGGGCTTTGTCTGGTTCTAACGGTGGTCCTCCTGTACGTTAGCTTCTGTGCACGCAACTCTCCCAATGCCAGAAAGTACTCCCAGCAAGCTCTGTCCATAACCACAGCAACTGAAAGAAAGAGGAGCTCGCACTTTGAGCTCAAAACCATCTCCAGCCACTGCAATGGCAGAGCGGAGGGGCGTAGCAGAGTGATGTCAAGAGACGGAGAGTTTCTACAGATCGTTTCAGCGGACATCCAGACCACGCCTAGTAAGGAACCTCCGCCAGCACCACCACTTCCTATGCCGCCGCCCCTGCCCGCATCGGAGTACGCCAACGGACTGTCAGCCACGTTGCCCAGCGTGCTGAGAAAGATGAACGGGAAAAGTTACGTACTCTTGAGGCAGACAGACACGGAAATGACGTCTCCACTTTACCACTCTTTCACCGAGGAGCTCAACAAGATTCTAGAAAAGAGGAAACACACACAGTTGGACATCCAACCAGATGAGAGCTCAGTGTAGCATGATCTCGCACCACTTCTATATCGCCCCCTTGTGGTGTGGAGGCTTACATTTTGTATAAGAGTATTGTTGTGACGTTCTTTGTGATCTCGATATACAACTTTAACTTATTTGGCTTGGCGCCTTTGAGAATCATCTTGTGAAAATATATTTATGAAAATATTGGTCGACTTAAAGGAATAGTTCAAAGGAAACCAATCGTTTTGTGTCTTTACACATCAATGTATCGTCACGAGCCGCAGGGTTTAATTTGGTTTTGTTTGTGTATGTTTTTTGGACTCTCAAAGCCGTGATTCCCATTCACTTCCATTATACGGTTTGAGTTAAAAATCTTCGTTTGTGTTCTACTGAAGAAACAACGTCACCTATATCTTGGATGCCCTGGGGGTAAGCAGATAAACATCAAATTTTCATTTTTGGGTGAACTATCCCTTTAAGTCAAATGTAGCTAAAGACACCTAGACTGTGGACCTCGAAGTGTAAAAATCACAAGATGGACTTCAATCAAGAACATCCATGACTTAATTTGGTTATGTTGTTTTGTTTTAAAGGAGAAGTAAGAGACTTAAGAACACTATCCAAAGACTTTCTCAGCAAAGAAATGCATATTTGTACATAATTAATGTGGTATTATTGCGCAAATGCAGACGTTTACAGATTTTTTTGTTTTTGCCTAATTGCACCTGATGTAAATAACAATCATTTTATTATCAAAGTATAATAAGTCGAAACTTCTTTGCTCGATCATTAATTATTCAGAAAGAGTTTGGGTTTTGAGCTTGTTGGCAACATTTCATTAGTGTGAGGGCACATGTTCTTGAGCTTTGGACTTTTTAACAACGCAATTTCGCACTAGATTGCGGTCAGATTGCAGGTGCAGCGAGAGTTAGCACATGCATCGTTGACATCTACAGATACAGAGGTGGTCATTTTCAGAGCCACTCGGCTGTAGAATTCAACGCCTCCTTCAGGGATGAGTTGTGCTTCTCTTTGGCAGTGTGTCAGAAGGAGTGAATAGATCTCAAAAATGGAAGAAACGCTCTCTCTGACACATGATTTCCCTGTCAAATGCTGTCCAACTTTGACAGAATATGCTTTTTATATTTAAATGAAGGACGAGATGCTCACAAAGGGAAGCAAAAGCCAAAATACCAGGACTTTTGAAGTTTGATGAGTTTGCATTTAGTTAATGTTATGCATTTTGAATGCATGAGAACACTTGACTGTTTTAAACTCCAGACATAAATGTATTTCTATTAGGGCTGTCAGTTTATTATTGTAATTTACTCAAATTAATTAAAAAAAAGATGATTCACTACAGCTCAAATGTTTGGGGTTAATTCCTTATGCTCACCAAGGCTGCATTCATTTGATCTAAAATACAGTAAAAAGAGTAATACTGTGAAATATTACAACTATTTAAAATAACTGTCAGTTGTAGATTGCAGCTGTAATCTAATTTATTCTTGTTATAGCAAAGCTGAATTTTCAGCATCATTACCCCAGTCTTCAGCGTCACATTATACCAATGTTAAAGACAGTTGCTTATAATATTTTTAGGGAAACCGTAATACATTTTTGCAGGATTCTTTGATGAATAGAAAGTTAATAGAATAGAAAAAATATCTTGCTGACCCAAAACTTGAACAGTAGTGTACTGTTTATTAATTAAAATTTTAACACAATTAATAATGCCCCCTAATCCAAATACAAAAAAAAAAAGACTTGCAATTTATATGACATAATGAAATCACAATGTCTATTTACTGATTTGCTATTATAATAACTGAATTATTTTTATTTTGAGGCAATTTTACTTTTCTCAGCAACTGAGTAACTGAAATTAATTTGATTCAGTAATCAGCATATTGTAATTTATTAGGCTACATTTAAACGGACAGGCCTAATATCTATACAGCTGCATATCTTATTTCTGCTGTGTGTATTGTGACCCTGGTTTTGTTCTGGTTTGTAAACGGTGTTACACAGAGACGTGTTGAGTCAGCTCTTGTCGTTTCTCCCTAGTGGCTTTCCCAGCTCGTGCTTGAGCTCGTGTTAGTCAGTGTTGCTGACAGGAACAGCACTGCTTAGCAAGGACTCAATCAAGATGCAGAGAGAGATGTGGAGTCTTTTCTTAAAGCAGCAGAAAGAGTAGGGAGAGACATGATGCGCTTGTTTTGGCCAGTAAGTCGTGAAGCTTGTATACATTACATGAGTGCTGTCACACTGACTCAATGTGCTTCAGCTCGTCTCTTGTTCACCTTCTCTCACTTTTTCCTTTCATTCAACCACTTGTCTGATGATCTACATAACATTTTTGATCAGTCTTCCATGAGACGTATTTCTGTTGCGTATGAGCGTCAGTAAAAATAAGATTCTGCCTTTTTGGTTCACTGATATAAATACATTATACAAGATGTATAATGTATTTTTTTATACATTATACATCTTATTTTATTGTTTTATTGGGTTTTCGGGTTAAACGGGGTACTGCTGTTCAAATATTTAGGGTCAGTTTTTATAGAAATTAATACTTTTATTCAGCAAGGATGCATTAATTTTTCAAAAGTGACAGTAAAGGCATTTATAATGCTACAAAAGATTTCTATTTCTATAAATGATTATCCTTATATATATAAAAAAACAATAGCATCATTTTTGGCAAATTATGACAATAAGAAATGTTTCTTGATCAGCAAATCAGAATAATTTCTGAAGGATCATGTGACACTGAAGACTGGAGTAATGGTTGCTGAAAATGTAGCTTTGCTGTCACAGAAATAAATGACATTTTAAGATAGATTAATAGAAAAGAGTTATTTAAATTTGTAATAATATTTCACAATATTACTGTTTTTACTGTATTTTCGACCAAATAAATGCATCCTTGATTAGCACAGGGGGCTATAAAATTGATTCAGCGGTGGAGAAAGTTATTATATTGTGATGAACGATTACAAAGACAGATTTTGTCTTTGGAATAGTGTGCACGGATGAATTGTTTACAATATTAACATGTAGAAAGTAAATAATTTAAATTTCATGTTGATTTTCAAATTGATTCAGCGGTGGAGAAAGTTATTATATTGTGATGAACGATTACAAAGACAGATTTTGTCTTTGGAATAGTGTGCACGGATGAATTGTTCACAATATTAACATGTAGAAAGTAAATAATTTTGATTTCATGTTGACTAAGTGCTGTATGCCTATGGTGTACTTCTAGTCATAAACTGTGATTCATCATGATGTAAATATTAGCCGTTTGCTGTCATTGTGTTTGTGAACATGGATTGCCTTCCCTATAATAGCACAGAACGTTTTGCACTTAATATTTTCCCAAGGTTTTTGCTATGCTTACATGTCAGTCACGGTGTGTATTCGTGGACCTATCGTTTCACTATTTTAGAGCTTATACTTACAAAATGATATCTGATGTTTACATCCTATTAAAGTATTTATTATCATTGCTACTGCTTCTGTATCTTGTGCACCCCAAAGGTTAAAACTCATTTTGCATGCAAGTCCTCTAAAAAGAAACCTCTGACTAACCTGAACCTAATTTTCTGTCACAGTAGGAGATTTTAACCAGATCCCCATCTGTATCAGGCCTGTTGGTATGTCCCCCATGTATCCGTTACTTAGCAACACAGCTCTTAATTTAGAACTTTCTTTAATCCACATAATAGGTCAAGCTAGTTTTCACTGGGGGAAAAAGACGTGATCAGAGCACTAGTCTCATCTGTTTGTAATAAATGGGACATAATAAATATACTTCTCTCTTGTGAACTGATTCATTAAAACATGGCTTACATTGATTAGATGCTCAGCCTCGGGTTAACTTGCTAGGTTACTAACCGGTTCATCTCTGTGGAAGCTCAGTTGTTCCACCTTGATGTTCAAACGACAGCCAGAAGAAAACAGCTAATTATGTTGTGCACTCAGTGTCATTCGTAGTGGTCAGTAACATTTTGTTTGCAGAGTTTAGCTTGCTGGTTTTTTTAAATGAAGTGCCAAAACTGTTGATACTGATTACAGCCAACATATTCTAATGTTCCCACCCCCAACCTGATCATGGTCTGTGGCATACTGTGTTTATTGTTTCTTTGCCAGTAATGTGTGGGAGTGAGAAAAGCTTTGTGTCGCTGTCACTGTAGATTAAACGCACACAATTCATGTCAGTTTCTCAGCTGCTGTAATCAACAGGACTGTAACCAACATAGATATTGAGGGGGACAATTCTGCCCTAATATTCAGATTAATAATCAGCCAATGAGGAGATCATTTATTTTCAAATCATTACATTTGGTAACCCACAAAAATATGAAACACATAAATAATGTGGTTATAGTCTTGCAATAACATGATTTCCAGTTTTTTTTTCCAGACCCAAAGTTTCTGTTTTGTGTTACAGCACAGTTTTTTTTTCACAAAGATGAAATACCTTCAGTGTTATTTTAGCATAATTGAAGTACTATTATAGTTTTAGTAATATTATCTTTTTTTTTCAATATTTTCAATTTTCATTTGATTGTTTTAGCACTTTTGTTGTGTTTTTGTCATTTTTAGTTGTTTTTTTTTTTACATGTAAATATAGTTCTTATTCATTTTTATTTCGGTTTTAGTTGTTTTAGTACAAATGAGAAATGTTGCCCTGGCAACTAGCTGAAATAAAAAAATATATATATATATATTTTTTTTCATTTTATTTTAGTTAATAGTTGTTTTAATTAACGTTTTGGTTACACTTTATTTTAAGGTATCTTTGTAATGGTGTAATTAAACATTTAAGTACTGAGTAATATTAGTTAACTACATGTACTTACTATGGTTAGGATTAGAGTTACTTGCATGTAATTATGCATAATTTATTGTTATTATAATAGTAAGTACATGTAACGTGTAACAAGGACACCTTAAAATAAAGTGTTGCCATGTTTTGTTTACTATAATAACTGTAACTACTACAATACCTTGAATTCTTACTAACAAAGTTCAAATTTATTCTGCCAAGAGTAGTTTTCAGAGATATTAAGATTTATTAGTGCAGGGATATTTGGGTAAAAAATTTCAAAACAAGTGAGGAAAAAGTGCATATGGAGTCATATTTTCAGTTCAAAACTTTATTTCCCAAAGGAAACATTATATTTCTCATATTATAAGGAGCCAACATAAATGTGAAAAGCAATTAATCTTATTTAAGCAAAATTTCTTTGTTATATAAACTTTACCAAGCCACAAATAATCTGCCATAATTCATGAAACGGAAAAGTATCATTTTAAAAGTCTAATAACAAGTCACTACTGAAAACGTTGAATTTGTTGATTTTGTGCTGTGGCAGAAGTTCAGGGCTCCTTCAATAGGTCAGAACATCAGGCAGAGAATAAATACAATGCAAAGTCCTTATTTTGCCTGTGGGCCGACTGGATCGATGCTGGGGGGTCGATTTGTGAAGGGGTGCCACTGGCCCTGGATACTGGGACTGTCTGTGTGGAAGGGTTTACGAATGCGGATGATCTCCAGTCCTGACTGGTTGGAAAGCTTGGTTATAAGTTCTGCAATTTCCTGTGATGTTTTGTTGGTGACTGTCTCCTCCTTCACATTACCATTCACTGCACAGATCAAATAACAACAGTGAGTGCACAGGTAAACATTTAGTAAATACTGCAGGAAACGACAAGTAGGGATGGGCGTATCGATCCGAAGTATCGATATATCGATATTGACGCGAGTATCGAAAGTATCTGAACACACGCAAATGTTGCAAGACAGAACCAATCAATCACGGAGAGCATTCACTCACTGCTGACAGTGCATTCAAACAGGGCTACGTTTCCCAAAAGTATCATAAGAAAGCATTAAACCTTTTGGGAATGGCAGCCCTGAACAATGCTATCAGAGGACAGAAAAAAAAACATAAATGTTTGAGAAAGTTAAGTGGTTTTCATTACCCATTTTACTCTTAGTAATTTAATAATTTAATACATTTCATAATTTAAAAGTTTAGTGCAGAAGTATCGCATCGGTATCGATATCAACGATACTGCCTTGAAAAATATCGGTATCGTATCGAAAACAAAATAAGGGGTATCGCCCATCCCTAACGACAAGGTCAGACTTACAATATTCAGCTACTATCTTTGGAATTCTGCAGGACTGAGGGGAGATGTAAACCACAGTTCCTGGGCTATTCTTAGCAAAGTCGACCACACCTTCTTCAATGAAATCCCTGGAGGAATATAATTAGAATTAAGTGATTTACAATAAGCAAAACACAAATAATGCACAATGTCAAATGATCTCACTGAAACATGGTACTTAATCTACCCCACACTATGGCTGCATCTGAAAACTTAGGCAGCTGACTTGCTGCCATATGAGGCAATGACTTTGCAGGCAGCGTTTTTGCATGTAGTCACCTCATGGAACTGATTTTGGAAATTAATATAAACAGCGTATTAAATGCATTTGGCTTCTAGATTTGTATATTAAGTTGCTCAAGCAAGTGGAAACACATTTGAACACAGCATATAGCTTTCTTGTGTTAGGTTATCACAATTTTTTTTTAAATTAAAACTTACCACTGACAGAAACGGTCGGCTCTCGTGCCTTTTACATTTAAATCTTCATTACAAACAGTCCCGCGGGTCTTAAAGAACTTTGTTTTTCTACCTCCACAAGACACAAGTGCATATGTTGCCTTGTTTATCTAAAAGTGCACTTTTATTTGTTTCAAACCTAGCCAAAAAGCCTGTGAAACACAGTAGACTTTAATTATATCTATTTATTGTGAAATTACTAAATTTCCGTGTCAATCCATGTTCATTTTTACCGCGAACAATGCGCTGTCATTTTAATTCAGTACGTGCAGCGTGCAGGCGTTACGCCTGTTTCACACATATACTCCGTCTGCAGTGCGTTGCGTTTTTTTTTTACGCACCCATGTTAACGGATTTGAGCTTTCACACTGCACGCGGTTGCGGTCCGTCAGTGCCTGCACTCGGACCGCATACGCACTGCAGACGGAGTATGTGTGAAACAGGCGTTATAGGCAGCATTTTAGAGTTTTCGGATGCAGCCAGCATTTAACATCAGCTGCATTACATATCATCCTAAACCCCAGCAAAATAAAAAGGTTTCATTTTTTTATTTGCAAAATAATTTATTTAAAATAATAAATAAAACTACAAGTATTTTTTTTGAATCCCATATTTTAGTCATATTTTACTATTTCTTTTTACATAATCTGTGATATTATCTCGGAAATACTAACAAATGCTAATAAAATACAACAAACAATAATAAATTGCTGGATCTCCATGCACAGTAAATATTCTATGGGGTTTTTTTGTACAGTGTTTTATTATACATGATCAGCACAGATTATGTAAACCCATACCTGACTCCTAAAGAGCCCTGGCCTTTCTTCGAGAAGATCAGAGATATTCGCTTCAGCTGACAAACATAGCGACCCACTCCATTTTGAAGAATGCTCTGTAAAAAACGACTCGGTGTTCCTCGAGCAGTCATGTTCACCTCTTCAGAGATCCTACATTCAGTTCAACTCACCCTTTGACTGCTGTCAGTATTGGTTAAAGTAATATCACGCACTTTGAATGATTAGATGTAGAGGACAATCGTCAGAAGACATGTGTAATGTCATGTACGTTACAAATTGTCGTCCGGGTGGAAATACAAGCTACGCATTAGAAATAACTGCAATACAGTTTTGTAACAATCAGAGTTCCCAATAGCATTATTACATTAAATTTAAACATGAGGCAGCGTAATTATGTATAAAGATATTCTTATTACGATTTGAGGCTACATAATCTAATTATCTTTGTCTTGACTGACTACGACAAGAGTTTTGTGTTTCACACGGAAGTATTTTGGAGTGCGGACCTCATGTTCAGTAGGACGTGCAGACACATGATAACAGTTTGGCGCGCTTCTTACAGATTAGTAAATTTATGTATGTTTACAGTATGTAATTTCAAATGTTTACGATATACATGTTTCTTATACATGTTTTCCGCCACAGTTTCTCTTCAATAGTTTCATTAATTTTTCAGATACACGTACAGTATAGTTGAGTAATAATGTTAAGGGTCATGCATAGACAGTATACAGTTATTTTTTTGGTGACGCTTTATTATAACTTTTATTAATGAATCCGTAGCAAGCATTATAATACATCAGTAGTTCATGCACATTCTTATATGAATATATAAAACAGTATATAAATGGCATTTTCAATTATTTGATCTACTAATAATTATGTAATGTATTAAGTGACGCTATTAATGGTAGGTAAGTCATTTCTGCTACGCTGTTACGCAGTACATTTTTATTTCCCCATCATAAATCCCCATCTGAATATATTGTCATTTACAATTTTAAATATTTAAATAATTTTTTAAACCATAATATCACAGAAAAAAGTAACAGGTAAATAATTTATTACTTTGTTTTTTTTAGTAGATGTTACCATTTTGTTGTGGGGGGCAAAACATATATTGCAATGCAATACAGTGATGAGTGAGAGATCTACAAATAAATGTTCCTAAAAAAGCCTAATTTATCATATTTGATACATTTTAGCATGCTTTTTCTAAAAAATGATTATTGATAATGATTACTGATCTAGTAAGTGTTCATCCTGAAATATTACTAACAATATAAAAGTTATTCTTATTGTCACAGTAAAGATCATGACATGGGGAACCATGACCTGAAGGGGACCATTTTTAGAATTATACTTTTACTTGATAAAAAGTATAAAATATCAATCAGACGACAGAAAGCATGTATCAACAGATTTTCTGAAAAGTTTTGATCATGCTGATAGTTTAGAGGCCTTAGAAAATTGCATATCAAATGTGATGCAGTAGTAGGTTTAAGGGGATTAACTTAAACTGTATGTTTATGTTAACAGTATGTTTACTTTTAAAAGTTCAAAAGATAGATCATAACACAAATGACCCATGTTTATGACAAGTTCTGCTTCAGTCGCATTTTTAAACTGCATATTGTAATTGTGCAAATTTTCTGTGATCATTGCAGGTCTGATGTCCTGAATTAACAGCAAATGTGGAGGAGCAGGTTTCTCAGGGGGGCAGGCTGTCTCTTGCATGGGACAGGCTGTATTCCTTGTAAACCCTCTCATTTTCCTCCCTGGAGATATCTATCATTTTACCAGCCCTGCCTCAATCCAGTCCTACAGCGTTCTTTTAGGGCACCAGCTTGGTATTGTTTTGAAAACCGATTAAGACCTGCTGTTGCTTTATATTTCTGCAGAACATTAAGAAAAGATGCTAAGTCTATCATGGATTTCCCTGCCCAGCCCCTCGCAGTGACTGATATCAAGCAGTATCTTCGTTCCAAAGATATCCCTTTCTACGATGGCTACAGCTGCTTACATGCTCCTAGTATTTTTATGGAACCAGCACCTGAAGGGTCTGGAAAAGAGAATTACTCACTGTTCATTGATAAAACCACCGGACAGTTTCAGTGTAAGGAGACTTTAGTGGAGGGGAGCTGGGAGGACCTCCAGGATTGCATTGAGGTGATGTTGAATGAGAATCAGACCTCCATCAGTCCTAACGTGCTGCTGGGGTTTCCTGAGAGCATGGAGGAGCAAGAAGAAAGAGAGATGGAGATGAAGGAGGTGCAAAGAATATGGAGCAGCTCTGTGCCGTTTTCCGACTTACTAGATGAGGAAGTGCAGCTCATTAAAATCATGTTTCTGATTGGTAAACTCACCAACGCCACACTGAAGAAATTTGGGGTCAGGTTCTTCAAGCCCACCAAGAGTTTGGTGTTCCCCTGGTTTAGTGGACATGACTCGGGCCTCCGGGGTGTTAAGCTGCTTTCCGTTGCCGTGAAAGATGACGGACAGGTGGTCTACACTGAAGCTACGGTTCCAAAAATCTCCAGCTACCACAACCTCTTCGGCCTGCCTTTGATAGGACGGAAGGACGGTGAGGTTGTGCTCACGGGACGTGAGATAGACAGCATGGCAGTGAGTCAGGCTACCGGTCTTCCGTCTTTGGCCTTGCCACGGGGTGTAAGCTGTCTGCCTCCGATCCTCCTGCCTTATCTGGAGCAATTCAAGAAAGTCACACTGTGGCTGGGGGGAGATATGCGCTCCTGGGAAGCCTCAAAAATATTCTCCAGGAAACTTGGACTGAAGCGCTGTTCTCTTATCCGGCCAGGGGACTTTCAGCCGTGCCCCAGTGAGGCACTGGCCCAGGGCAGGCACTTGGCGCGAATTGTCAAGGCTTCAATCCCTGCTGCCCACAAGTCCATTGTGTCCTTCAAGCAGCTCAGGGAGGATGTGTATGGGGAACTGGCTAATGTGGAGCAGGTGGCTGGAATACAGTGGTCTCGATTCCCTGAGCTTAATCGTATCCTTAAAGGTCATCGCAAGGGGGAGCTGACAGTTTTTACAGGTATAGCCAACACAGCTATATAGAGAAGAACTTTGCGTTATTCGAAAGTTTTCTGTACTTTACTGTACAAAAAAAAAATATATATATACCGTATAGCATTGTTTTTATTAATTGTATTCTGTGATATGTTAAATAAAAATATAAATCTTAAATAATAATAAAAATAATATTAAAATAGTAATAATAAAAATATTATTATATAATGTGCATAAATATTAAATAGAATAGAATAGAATAGAATATTTGTATTTCTTCTCATGGCATGTGTTTGTAAATACAGGTCCAACAGGCAGTGGAAAGACCACCTTCATCAGTGAGTTTGCCCTAGATCTGTGCATGCAGGGTGTCAACACATTATGGGGCAGCTTTGAAATCAACAATGTGCGTCTGGCCAAAATTATGCTGACCCAGTTTGCCAAGCAAAGGCTGGAGGAGAACCTGGATCAATATGACATGTGGGCTGACAAGTTTGAGGACCTGCCACTCTACTTTATGACCTTCCATGGACAGCAGAACATCAAGTAAATCATTGCCATTCCTTTTATACAATCTAATAAATTGTTTGATTGTAAATAGATACTGTATTGCAAGCATGGCTCTGTGATTTTTTTTATGTATGGCTTTCTTTTTTTTTCTTTTTTTTTTTTACTTTAAAAAAATATTGGAATGATTTTTTTATATTTTACTTAAGGAGAGGACCAGGTTTTTCTCATGATCTTTAAATATGAACTGCACTTTTGCACCCTGCACAGGACAGTTTTGGATACCATGCAGCATGCCGTTTACCTGTATGACATCAGTCATGTGATCATTGACAACCTGCAGTTTATGATGGGCCAAGAGAACCTGTCTGTGGACAAGTAAGGCAACAGTTTTAATATGCTATTTATTTAAAAGAGTTTCTATGGTCCTGAAAAACCTGGAAGTATTGGATATTTTCAAAACTGTGATTTCCAGGATTGGAAAAGTATAAAATTATAAAATCTTGAATAGTCATGGAAATTCTGTAGTCAATATTCATTTTTCTAGTAATTCTCAGTTATTATTGTTTGTGAGATATAGTCAGATTACTATAAAAAGATTTCTTGAAAAGTAATCTTATCTATCTATGTATATATATAGAGAGAGAGAGAGAGAGAACTGGATAACCGAATGTTTTACAATTAAAAAATTATTATTAATATATTTTTTTCCCTCAGGTTTGCTGTACAAGACCACATCATTGGAGCCTTCAGGAAGTTTGCCACAAACAGCTGCTGTCATGTGACTTTAATTATCCACCCTCGGAAAGAAGAGGATGATAAAGAACTGCAGACAGCATCCATCTTTGGCACAGCCAAGGTTGGTAGATACAGGCTGTGTCCACGTTTATTCCTCAGCTTTTAATTTAAAATACAAATTTTCACATGTACATGCTTAGTTTCTATCTATAAGAACATCGAATGTATCTACTATAAAAAGTCTATAATGCATCATTTTCCCATATCAGGCCAGTCAGGAGGCAGATAATGTGCTCATCCTTCAGGAGAAGAAGTTGGTGACGTGTCCAGGCCGGAGGTCCCTTCAGGTGGCCAAGAACCGCTTTGATGGGGATGTGGGGATCTTTCCTTTAGAATTTAATAAAGCCTCGCTTACCTTCTCCGCGCCTGTGAAGGGAAAGCAGAAGCTTCGTAAGGTGAAAGTGGACAAGAATAACAGCACAGAGGAAATAGAGGAGACAGAACTCAAAGAAAAAAGTGAGAAAGCTCCCAAGCCTGCCAAAGCCAAGACCTCAAAGACAGTTAAGGGGTCAGCAGCGTTAAAAAATACCACAGATGGAGAAGGAAATGATCAGTAGCTCAGGGAATTCATTATTTGTATGAATTCAAATAAAATGATTAAAGGGGTCATATGATGCGAATTCAATATTTTGTCTACTTCAATGGTAAGGGGCGTAACATTTCCGTCACACACTTGAGGTATTCAGCCAATCACAACGCACTGGATAGCTGGCCAATCAGAGCACACCTTGCTTTTCAGACCATGAGCTTTGTAAAAATTGACCTGTTTCAGAAAGGCGGGGCATAGAGGAGAAACAATAATAATGTACAGTATGTGGAAAATAATGTGTTTTTTGAACCTTAAACCACATAAACACATTTCATTACACCAAATACACAAAATAATGTTCTTTTTAGCAACATCATATGACCCCTTTAAACAGATTTCCCTATACATGTTCATTGTAGAAAGGTATTCAAGGCATTTTTCATATAAATAGCATTTTTAATACAATTTTGAAAATGTTATGGTGTTTGCTGCATTTTTGCTACTGAGTAAATGCCACTGAATGAATGTTCATGTTAAGTATTTTTAGATCTTCTTTTAGAGAGCTGTATGCAAAGTTTTGTACATCCACTTATGTTTTATATGCACTTAAATCCAACATATTATTTTTGTTTTCAAAAGTTTTTACCATATCAGCTATGAACAAGCATTTGATGACAGGACCCTAAAGCTTAATTTGTAGAGATCCTGCATCATTTACACATTTCATCAATGTAACTACATTTTATGGATTATGTCCAAAAATTAAATGTGATTTGTTTCTGTTTTATTGTCATTGTTACTGTAGTGTCAAATAAGCTATTTAAAGGAGGCTGTGAAAAGTGTTAATAAATTACTTTGTAGGATTTGTATCTTCTGCTTATCTAAATTATATCTGTGTATTTTGATTTCTGGCAGTTGAATCAATTTTATGTTTTTAAACTATTGAATTTGTCTGCTTTAATATACTTTATATAATACTAAAGTCGAATGAATAGCAATTACACACGGAAATAAAGTCTATAGATCCAAATAATTTAGTCTAGCACTTACAATTTACACTGGGTTTGTATTTCTCACAGGCATCTTAAGATGCAATTTAGCCACCCAAAATGGTTAAATATTAAAAAAAAAAAAAAAAGTGTGCGTGTACAGTACAGAAAATTGTTATTAATTATTAAAAACGTATTTAATTTATGAATATTAGTGACTTGACTACAATTATATCAGTTTAATATCAAAGTAAAATACAATAAAAATAAAATTAAATATTTTATTTATAAATGTATATTATCAAAACATCACCCTCTCTGCATGTCTTAAAACGGAGCTTTCCTAATATACTGATGCTATGCCTTAACATTTTCCTAATATACTGACGCTTTAAAATAACTTTCTCAGACCATTTACTATTTCAAACAATGTTAAAAAAAAATAAAAAAGATTTATAACCACGCCTTGACACATTGCAGCGTGATGAGAAACGTGTCATATGACTTTTAGCACCAATCAGGACTCTTGTATATGTAGGAAGTATCTGAGCCTGAATTACTGGTTTCTGTTCCTTTACATAAACTCTATGGATTAAAGCAATTTATTCAACTTTTTTTTACTGACCGCTATAAATGAGTTGCTCGGTGATTTAAGCTGCATGTCTGTAGCTACTGAAAATCTGTCGAACACTTAGAATTACTTTTTTGTGAAGTAACTGCAATATTGCGACACAATGACCAACATTTGTCCGATTAAAAATGTTGCAGATTTAGTTTCTGAAGCTCGTCGTGTGTACCGGGAAACGTTTGACGGGGACGATGCAAATGTTGCAGTTTGTGCTCCGGGACGTGTGAATTTAATCGGCGAACACACAGATTATAATGAAGGATTTGTCCTCCCAATGGTAATGACACTTTTTTGACACTATTAAATCCCATTACGGTAAGATAAAAAAAAAAGTATAAATATGTTGTGAAATATGTAATATATTTTTTGTGTGTGCATATACGATTCTTTTGACGTGAAGTAGCGAACGATTCATTCGTTTGAATCGAATCTTAGAAATGAATCAGTTGAATCGATTCACAAAACGGGTCTAAACAATTTCTTCACGAATTGGATTAATTGATGCGTGCAGTTCTCGAGTCAGTAACTAATTTTTGAACCGATAATGTTGCTAAAACTTACAGGAACTATTTTTTACGACTTACCAACACCCGCACACAATTGAAAAAGCTGGTTTTAAAAATAGCATTTTATTGAAACATGAAACATGAAGCTTTTTTTTAGTCAAGATATTGAATTAAGTAAATTAATTTTAGTATTCTATAGTGTAAAGGAAAATTATAATGATATTATATTTAGGTTAAGTCATACTTTTTGGAATTTTTTATGAAGTTATTACGTCATGGCATAATATAAGCTGCATTATAATTATTTTGATCCAGTAATTTGAATCAGACTGTTCGAAAGAACCGATTCATGTAAATGAATCAGCCTTACCTGCACTAATGCAAAGTGACCCAGTGTTACATCAATTTTATGACTTTTCTTTGTCCATATGCAAAATAATATATCCTGTAGAGCGGATATCTGAACAATGGAAATGATGGATTGTCCTTTCACATCCTTGATGATATTTTCTAGCCTACTGTAGAGAGAGATAGTAGACGTGGCCAACAGTAGTGCAAATGTGGCCAACACACGCCCATCTCTCCTTACATATAGGAATTAATGATAGGAACAAACAAGTTTTCTTCTCAAATCAAAACACACTGCAATTATGCACTGACAATCTGTTATATTGTTTGTTTGAATGATTGCAGGCCTTGCCGATGGTGACAGTTATAGTGGGCAGCAAAATTTCTGGCCAGAAGTGCTGTGTTGTAACTCTGACTGAAGCTGCCGATGAGCCCAGGGTGGTGGACTTTGATCTCCCAAATGAACTGACCCCACTTTTAAGAGGGCAGCCAAACTGGGCCAATTATGTAAAGGGAGTTATACAGCACTACAGAGGTAATCTTCTGCTATCATTTTTGCCTATATGGCAAAAAAGGGAAGTAATGAGGAAGTGTACATTTAGTCTGCCTCTAGCACGAAATGGGACCCTAGGGACCCATGCTGAGAACTCGTCTTTGGACTAACTGTTTAATGCAGAGTTTCCAAAAACCATACTTGCAACACTTACAGAATAGTTGCTGAGCACATGTTCACCGTTGTCTTACTCTAAAAGTGAATATAGCTTGAATATATACTTCAAATGGAGTACATATTAATCTCATGCATTTATTAGCTTTCACAAATGGCCATGTCTTTGCACAGCATGTCCCATCCCTGGCTTCAGAGCTGTAATAGCCAGTAGTGTGCCACTAGGTGGCGGACTCTCCAGCTCCGCTTCACTGGAAGTGGCTGTGTACGCCTTCTTGCAGCAGTTGTGTCCAGGTAAGAACTTTGTCTGTCTGTCACGCATAACAAGTACAGAAGTAAAAATCCCATTCATTTTTTTCCATATAGCATTTGCTTTACTGATAACATGTAAAGCGTTCAGGACAGAACTACAATGAGCTTTGAGGTTGTTATTTGATGGGTTATGCTTCTAATTCTACAAGCTTTACAACTTCCAAAAATTGTGTTGAATTTCCAGTAAAGAACTACACTGCCCATATTGCTAGTTGCTGTCACCATGGAAACCTATTCTTTTTTTCTTCTTCTTCATTTTTTTCCCTCAATACTTTTTTTTTTAAAGGTTATAACGTTGTGATTCATTTCAGAGCTGGTTGATTTGGTTCATGGCTAAATATGTTCCCTACAGAGAAAATCCCTACAGAGAAAATGAATGGGAAAAGTACTTACAGAACAGCAATAAAGAGTTCTATAACTGCATAAACAAATAATCCATTGCTTACTTATTTAGTAATCTCTTAAACATATGTTGTATAATTTTGATTTTTTTTTAATGTTTAAACTTATTTTTGTATTATTGCTTGGATTTTTTTTATTTTATTAAAATAAAGCAATGTCAAATAAAACATTTATTATTATAAAAAAAAATATTATATACACTACTGTTCAAATATTTGAGGTCATTAAGAATTTTTTCAAATAAATTAATACTTTTATTGAGCAAGGATACATTGAAACAATCGAAAGTGACAGTAAAGAGTCATAATGTTGCAAGATGTTAATTTCAAATAAATGTTGTTCTTTTTAACTTTATATTATCAAAGAATCCTCAAAAAATGTATCACAATTTCCACAAAAATATGAAGCAGCACAACTGTTTTTCACAACTGGTTTTCATGAGTAATGATGGCTAAAATTTCAGCTTTGCCATCACAGAAATACATTTTAAAGCATATTAAAATAGAAAACAGTTATTTAAAATTTAGCAACTTTCTGTAAATTTGTAATTTCACAATATTACTGTTTCACTGAATTTTTATCAAATAAATGCAGTCTTGTTGACCAAAAAAAGACTTCTTTCAAAAACATTTTAAAAATCTTACCAACATTAGTCTTTTGAACAGTGCATAGAGATAAGTATAGTGGTTAATAGTTTCATGGGCTTCATGTTTTCTGGCCCTCCACAGATGATGGGGATCAGGTAGCGAAGGCAGTGGCCTGTCAGCAGGCTGAACACACTCATGCTGCTGTGCCCTGTGGCATCATGGACCAGTTTGTGTCCGTTTTGGGTAAAGAGGGCCACGCTTTGCTCATTGACTGCAGGTAAGTAGATTTGCCAATTCAAACTCTTCTGTCAGATTAGAAATAATCAGTCATTTATATGCAAATATAATATTAAAACAGCTATTAATAAAATGAAATGTAATCTTTTCAGGTCTTTGGAGGCCACTGCTGTCCCTTTGGCTGACCCTGGACTTGTAATCCTGATCACAAATTCCAACGTTAGACATTCTCTCACAGGAAGCGAGTATCCCACCAGACGAAAACAATGTGAGGAGGCAGCAGCCGTTTTGAGCAAGAAAAGTCTAAGAGAGGCTACTTTACAAGATTTAGAGGGTAAGAAGAAAAGAAAGATTTTGAACAGACACCATAATGTTTGTCTTTAATCAAGGTCATTTCATAATAAAATGTTAAAATCTGAATTTAGCTGCCAAGGATCGATTGGATGGTGTGACATACCGTCGCGCACGTCATGTGATCGAGGAGATTGAACGCACAGCGCAAGCTGCCGAGGCACTGAAGAGAGGGGATTACAAGGAGTTTGGGAGGCTGATGGTGGAGAGCCACAATTCTCTTAGGTAAACATCTATAATCGAAGCAAGATTATCATGTTGGAAGACTTACAGAAGTCAACTCCTTTTAAACATCCCAGGATTAGAAGTGCTTTTCAGTGACTGAAATGTTGTTTGCTTAACCCATTTATTGAATAGGTGGAGTTAACTGTCAGTTAAATGGCTTTTAATTATGCATTCTTTGACTGGGGTTAATATTGTTTGTCTTAGGGATAATTACGAGGTCAGCTGTCCAGAATTGGATGAGCTGGTGGCGGCAGCACTGGAGGTGGATGGAGTGTTCGGGAGTCGGATGACAGGGGGAGGGTTCGGTGGATGCACAGTTACTTTGCTTCAGGCTCATGCCACGGAGAGAGCAGTCAAACACATTCAGGTTTTTACAAGTTTAAGATGCTCTGTGTATACAGTATCTCACAGAAGTGAGTACACCCCTCACATTTTTGTAAATATTTTATTATATCTTTTCATGTGACAACACTGAAGAAATTACACTTTGCTACAATGTAAAGTAGTGAGTGTACAGCTTGTATAACAGTGTAAATTTGCTGTCCCCTCAAAATAACTCAACACACAGCCATTAATGTCTAAACCGCTGGCCACAAAAGTGAGTACACCCCTAAGTGAAAATGTCCAAATTGGTTATTTGGAATATTATAAAATATTTAAATAATATTTAAAATATATAAAATATTTACAGAAATGTGAAGGGTGTACTCACTTCTGTGAGATACTGTATCTGTTTGACAGTTCCATCTAAAGAAATGTCTGAATTGAGTATTCTGGGTGTTTTAGAAATATGATTATTTCTTCAGAGTTTGTAACTCGGTACCTGCTCTAGTCTTTTTCCTCATATTGTCTATGAATTAAGCTAACAAGTATTAAACAGGAATTCAGGCCAAGATAATAATACTTTTCTGTTTCCCTACAGGAGAAATATCATGGATCTCCAACTTTCTTCATAACTACCCCATCAGAAGGAGCTCATGCTCTCAGTCTATGATTTTAAACCAGTGCTAAACCAGAGATTTTTCTTTCAAATAACTTGAAATTTACTGTGATCTACATTTTTATAACTAATCAGTGTACACTAATCAGAATCTCTCTCTCTCTCTCTCTCTCTCTCTCTCTCTCTCTCTATATATATATATATATATATATATAACATTTTCAATAAAGAGGATTTATGTAGGCTAATAAAGGAGTTGTTCGCTTTTATTGACTTAATTGATAGTGATAATGATGTTTATATACAATAAGCATAAGTATAGCATACACATAGGAAGTACATAAATGTGTGTGTACTTAATATAAAAATGTGAACATGGAGAGTTCTATGTTTTATGATTACATACAGTGTTCAGTAAGCATAAGTTTAGCTTAAGTTTAGCAAGTATATATAAATAAGTGTGTGTACTTAATATAAACAATGACATTTCCAAAATAAAAATATTGAAATTTCAAAATGTTTTGCATTGTAAAGATGAAGAATGTATTATAACATTAATAATTTTTTATTATTTTATTTAAGCTTTTTTGTAATTCCCTTTATTCTCAGTGGTGACTTATTTATTTACATATTTTTAAGGCAGTATATATGTAATTCTACTCAGCTGTTTCAACATAATAATAATTATAAATGTTTTTTGAGCATCAAATCAGAATATTAGAATGACTTTTGAAGGATCATGTGACTGGAATAATGATGCTAAAAATTCAGCTTTGAAATCACAGGAATAAATTACATTTTAAAATATATTCAAATAGAACAAATTTATTTTAAATAGTAAAAATATTTCAAAATTTTACTGTTTTTGCTGTACTTTGGATCAAATAAATGCAGGCTTGGTGAGCAGAAGAGACGTCTTTAAAAAACATTAAAAATTGAACTGTTCAAAAACTTTTGACTGGTAGTGTATATATATATATAACAACACTTGATATAAGGTATATATAATGTGTATGTGGAGCTGAAGTGTTAAAATACGCTTAATCTGCATTTTCTAATGTTTGTTCAGTGGACCGTGCTCTGGGTTCAGTAGTGTACCCCCTGCTGGCCGCAATATGAACTGTCCCGGAAGGTGTTTGCTCAGGGAGGAGCCAGAGCGCAAATCGGCAGCAAGCGCAGCAGGAAACACTTCACTGATAATCCTCAAACACTGTCTATACACAGACCTCGAAGCCGAGGGAAACACAATTCGAGCCTGCTCTTCTTCACCGCCCGGTGTGGTTTTCCTCTTCACCTCAGGATAATTGAGCAAACCCGCTTGAATCGTGGACAGTGCCGGGACATCGGGCCGCGGTGAATCAGGTGAGTCCTGCCCGGGCCCGTCGACTGCTGCCCGGCCACAGGTGTTTCCACTCACCGACTCTGTGGATGTGTCTCAAAACGTACTGAGCTGTCTAGATAGCGAGCAAACGAATATTCATATAATACCTACAAATGCTGTCTAGCTAGGAAGCTCACTTAGCGTTGAGACACAGCCAGTGAATTCTAATTTACAGCTCTGTATGAACTTAACATATGTTTTTGTAATGGGGTGCATACTGTCTGTTTGCAGATTAATCTGTTGTTTAATCTCTTCTTTTGCATTCTGAGTGTTGTTCAGCTAACTAATGAATAACGTTCAGTCTAAAACGAAACTAACACCTAGTCCTGACCTTGTTCTCCACTGTTGCCCGCACTATCATTAAACTACACCTTTCTGAGAACAGAGAACGTATTGTTGGCTACTTCGATCGGCGACTGTAAAGCAGATATCTGTCCCCTACTGTGAACATATACTGTCTCATACTGGTACTTGTTTCAGTGGCATTAAACTTATTTATTTTGTTGGTTGCACCAAAAAAGGTGTTCCACTTTGTCCACATAGAGACTCAGATGTCAAATTGAATCTAAGTATGCTAGATATGCATGTATGTGTGTGTGTGTGTGTGTGTGTGTGTGTATAGTAGATATCAACCGTTATTGCTTTTCTTTTTGGCTGATACAAATCTGATAACTGATTTAACAAACCAATTTAAAATCATAAATCATTTTTTAATTAGTTTTTCACACAAGAACTAATCTATATATAAACACACACAAACACATACACAAAGTTTATAAATGCTCCAAAAAATCATTTTATGATCTCTGCCTGGGGCTCTGTCCAATTGTTAAACTAAGTTACTTGACCTATAAATATCACTGAGACCTGCCAAATGGTTCTATTATCAGTAGTTCGGACCATAAAGAACCAGTTAAGTTAAAAGTTATGGATATTTGCTAGAATACATGATTATTGTTTTTTATTTCAGATCAGACACTATAGTGTTGCTCCTGGCTTCGAGTGTAATGTTAAAGTGCTTTGGTAAGGACTGGGGAATTGGTTGTCCTTGGCATAGATTGGTGAATGGCTGTCCCACCGGTCTGACAGGTTGAGAATCGAGAATGATAAAGCCTCCGCCTTTTAGACTCTCATGTTGCTTCACACTTAGCCAATAGCCATGTTCATGATGTTATGTTTCACTGGTTTGTAAAGCGAATAAATTTGAGTCATTAGCCTTCATAGTTAATTTGTGGATTAAATGTGTTGTTGCAGACTTCGGCTAACAGTTGTGCCGCAGACAATAGCATGATTAGGACTGTTGGCATAAAGTGTAATTAATCTTGGGTCATTTAATTCAGAAGTCACCTGTAATGTATGGCCGGATTGAGCTTTGCCCCTGTGGAGAGCCAATGCAAAGTACTTGTACAGTGTGATCTCAGATAACGCATTTAAAATTGTGTTAATGTACGTGACAAACTAGCCTTCGTTTCAAATCCGTCATGCTTGTTTACACAAGGATTGACCTGAAATACATGTCAGAGAAGGATGTTTTTGTGAAACACAATGCCCAAAAAAAAAACACATTTTAATCTACCAGGATGTCTTCAAATTGTTGCCAAAAAAAGTCAGGTATGCATACACTACCACTACCTGATTTTTTTTATTCAAAACTTTATTGAGTAAGGATGCATTAAGGAGCAAGGATGCATCCATTACAGGAATAAATGACTTTTTAAAACTTTTTAATCATTTTAAATCGAAATCATTTCACAATATTACAGTTTTCATCAAATAAATGGAGCCTTGATGAGCATAGGAGGCTTCATTCAAAAACAAAAAATGTACCGTCCCTGAATTTTTGAACATTAGTCTATGAATTGCCTTGTTTGACACCTGTTTGCTTCAAAGGTAATGCAGCTAGGTTGCCCTATTGAGGCTACGGTTTTATAAGAACACTAATGTTCTTGCTGGTTCGCATGTCTATCATTTCATATTTTTTTCGTCTCTGAAGTCCAGGGAAGTTGAACTTGTTGCCATCAGTTAATGAAGAGCTGCAGATAGACGATGACTGTTTACAGAAGACGTTTGTAGGTGTGGTGGCACTCCGTCTCAGTATTTACCTTTTATTAGATGTCCCGTATCAACTGCAGCTAGTTGGTTACCATTCTGATGTGTCAGTTTGAGACGTTTGGGTGTAAATGTGGTTTTTACGCTTCACTTCATGGCCCTTCTCAGAGAAGACAGGAAAGGCTTGAGTCTGGGGACTGACATCCTGTGGTGGGACACACCCCATAGCCATAGACAAGATCTTATTTTTACATTTTCACAGAGAGGAAGAGAAGGTAAACAAAGGCTTCTCACTTCCACAGCAACAAATGGTTAGCGTGGGTGATAGCATGTAGGGAGAGATCAGCTTTACAATGACCAGTAAGAATGAGAGGAAGTTCATCCAACACTTCCTCATCCTCTCCAGCTGTTCTTTTTTTAAGCACTATGAACTTTTGTCTGCTGGTTGTCTGACTGGGATGGACAGTTTTGTTCTAACAAAAAAAATGGCTAACGTCTATGATCATACCGCAGGTCATAAGTTACTCATTATGGACTTGTTATAATAAGTAGCTGCGATATCTTTTATGACAGTATTGACTTAATCAGAAAGAATACACAGGCCTGTCGGTCCAGAGCTGTGTACTATGCATTGCATTTGTCGATGATATTTGTTATGCCTTAGGCCTATGGCTTTCTTTTGTATGTG
>NW_015542322.1:49175-50630 GCF_001515605.1 Sinocyclocheilus anshuiensis | reverse complement strand
GTTTCTGTTATGTTTTGATTTTTAATGTTGGCGTCATTTTTGTACAGGTATTCTGCTACATAAAATTCAGCTATAATTGCAAATAAATGTAAAAACTAACAAAATACTTTAGTTTTAAATATTGTTAATAAAGCCGAAATATATTTTTGACACAATACTATTGAAAATTTTGTAGTCCATAAGATTAAAAAAATAATAATAATTTAATTATTTTGTTTAGGAATTGCATGTTACATTTGAACAAAAGTGATTGTAAAGTCATTCATAATGTTACAAAATAAAAATTTCAATGTTTTTTATTTTAATAAACTTCCTTTTCATTAAAAAAACCCCGCAAAATATTAAACTCTATTCAACATTGATAATACTACGAAATATTTCTTAAGCGCAAAACATCATATTAGAATGATTTCTGAAGGATCATGTGACCCTGAAGACTGGAGTAATGATGCTGAAAATCCATATTTGCTATCAAAGCGATAAATTACATTTTAAAATATATTAAAATAAAAAGCAAGTATTTTAATTTGTAATAGTATTTTTACAATATTACTGTTTTTACTGTATTTTGATCAAATAAATGCAGCCTTGGTGAAAAAAAGAGACTTACTTCAAAAAATCCTAACAACCCAATCTTTTGAACAGTAATGTACATGTTTCCAAATGTAAAATGTGTTTTAAATAAAATGGAAAAGTGCATATTTGAACTACTGCAGAACAATTCTTATTGTTTAGCCCTGATTCATGAGTGTCAATGTTTATTTAAAAGAAAGAACCAGCTGACTTGTGGTATCCTAAAATAAAGATCTTTCCAATACTATACTCTCTCTATCCGTTTCGTCATCTCGTGGCGGTTGAACTGGTTTTCCTTGCGTTTGCATGGTGTTTTCTCACTTATTCAGGGTGTAGCTGATGATTATTTCAGAGCTTGACCTATTTGTACTTGACTGCCTTTCTCTTGACCTCAAATATCATTTAGTTGATTCTTTAGTGCCCTTTTACCCATATTGAGTCTAAAAATGGAATATGCAATTCCTCGATTTCCCAGAATGATCGGCATGACACATTTAACGTGCTGTATGAAACCAGGTTATGCAGCTGAGGGACAACGTCTGTGGTGAGAGTACACTGACAGTTCCACACTCATGTCAGGGCAGGTTCTCCACTCTTGCCTTCTCTGATCTTTGTTTCCTGTGGGATGCTATGCTGAGAATGTAGTCACTAGTGATACGTTAACAGGGACAGTTTGCTGTCAAACTGACTGTTTAGTTGAATTTGAAGTATTTCAGGTATGAAAGACAGAAAGCAGGTTAAAATTGCAATTTTTATTGATTTGTTGTTCTTGCTGAGGCAGCACAATTAGTATTGTTCATAGTTTGCAATCAGAATTTTTACCTGCAAATGATAATACAGGTGAAAAATTCCTTTATATTTATATTATTTGTGTGTGTGTGT
>NW_015542322.1:46840-49118 GCF_001515605.1 Sinocyclocheilus anshuiensis | reverse complement strand
TATATATATATATATATATACACGCTCACATGGCTGCATTTATTTGATCACAAATACAATAAAAACAGTAATATAGTGTGTGTGAAATATTATCACAATATAAAGTAATAGTTTTTTATTCCTGTGATGGAAAAAGCTGTTATTTATTACTCAAGAGTCACATGATCCTTTAGAAATTATTCTAATAATAGGAAACATTTCGTTTTGTCATCACAGTTGTGCTGCTTAAAGTTTTTTCTTTGTCAGTTGTGCTGCATTTTTTTTTCAGGATTCTTTGATACAATGGAAAATTCAAAAGAACATTTATTTTATAATTTAAAAGTCTTTACTGTCAATTTTGATCAATTTGATGCATGCTTGCTGAATAAAATAAAATATCTTAACTTTTTTTTGTCCTCGCTTGTCTGAATATTCATTTTTTTAAAGCTGTTTTCATTTCGGTTTCAATGTCTTTGAGTTTAGGTTTTAGCTGCAGGTCTGTTGTTGTGAGCTCTTGTCCTCTTATTGTTCTTTAACAGAGGCATCTGTGTGATGGAGTGAAATCATGGAGAAGAGGAACCTGCTCTGCTGAAACTGGACATCAGAAACTGAAGCTTTAACACCTGAGTTGTTGCTTCTCTTTTTAGCGATTGCTTTGTGCAACCAGTAATAGAAGTAAGCTACAGGAGTAGCACATGTAGTTGCCTCCCTTAATAACAGTCGTCGAGTTGGGTGGGACGTTTTGGTTCTGGCAGCGTGGCTCAGTTTGTGTTGTGCTGTGTCATGAAATGAGAGAGTGTTGTTGGTGTCGAATTTACTATGGGCTTGCACAGGCTGTTTAAACTAAAAAGCAGTTGACCTCTCCTGACCATTGGGTGCTATTTTTTGGCTGCTGTCCTTGGGGTATGAGGCCAAGTCCTGGCTAGTAACACTTCAACGAGTTAGTCGTCAAACATGCTGATGTGTTTGCGTATTGTGATGTCACCCCTCACCATGACCTTAAACAGAGGAATCTCTAAGCATCGATTCTTCAGCAGTATCACTGTTTACTGCAGGGCTTTCAGAACTGGTTCTCTAAAAAAAAAAACTTTTGTAAATTAGCTTTCTGACAACCATACAAGGACCTAAATTTAGTAAAAAAAAATATTTGCTCCTTGTATGGTGTGGATATTCAAATAAACCCCAAACTCATCATGTATAGGACTGGGTATAACTTGTCCCACACTTTTTTGCGCTTTTCTGTTACTCAACTTTAGAAAAGCACAAAAAAAAACTTTCCTTTCTACTCAATTTTAATTATTATTTTCACCTGACGGATGATGAAACTGGTCCTTAAAAAATAATGATCTTTAAAAAAGCATCATATGACCCCTTTAAATTCTCTTGCACCTGCTATTGGTGAGCTCTTCCTTAAATTGGTATGTATTGGGATGTAGTAACTACCTTTCTGTGAAATAATATAAAGTTTCAATTTCTAATTATTTTGATATAAATAATATAATACAAATTCTACAATTATTTCTTTTAATAATATTGACAACAAAATAATAATAATAATAATAATAATTGTTATTATTATTATTAGTGTTATTTCATTTGTGGTTGTTGTTGTTGTGGTTTTGTTTGTTGTTGTTGTTGTTTAGTGAGAGACAATAAATAAAATACTAATACATAACATGGCAATATTTCAATGTGCTGCCCCTAAGACCTTTTGGCTTAGACCAAACTGAAAGGAACATTTATTTGTTTTAATATGTATTTTTCGCATTGAAACCTGGCATATAACTCAAAGGACAGCATATTGGAAAGTGTGACGTTTCAAAAATGTAAAATCTAAAAATCGTTATGTAAAAAAAACAAACTAGAATTTGCTTTAAAATCATGTAATTCTGCCATAGTTACAGTAGGCAATTCTTTCTATGCTACAGACTAGGTAGATGGTATTTTTTCTTTTCATCTTGCCTCTGTATAATGTATATTAAAGTTCATAAATTCAGCGCTGCTTTGTTTACAGCGGAAACCAAGGAAGCGCTTTAAGCGCCACCTGCTGGCAGAGAGTGAATCTGCATCTCATTCGGCTCGTCTGCTGTTTCATGCAGATATTTTTATATATAGTTTCACAAAACTGAAGTCAAACCATTCTGTTTTTGCTTCAGATTTTGAAATTATACAATGTAATTTAGATTAAAGGGGTCATATGATGCTTTTTTAAAGATCGTTATTTTGTGTATTTGGTGTAACAGAATATGTTGACATGCTTTAATGTTCAAAAAACACATTATTTTTCAAATACTGTACA
>NW_015542322.1:25593-46690 GCF_001515605.1 Sinocyclocheilus anshuiensis | reverse complement strand
CTCCGCATTTGAACAGTCAATAGCAAATACTTAAACTAATAACAAAACAGTAGCTGATTCAGAAGCGCCAGATTGTCATAGCAAAGTCAGAATTACCTCGGTACCTGAAAATTACCGTTCATGAAACGGTCGTCCATAAAATGCATTGCTGTTCTGTTGTAAGTAATCTTAAAGATTCCTAAATGCATCTACTTTCAGAAGGCCAAATAAAGTGCTTTTGCTTTCGCCTAGAAACACACAGCGTCTCCCTGACATGGCTGCTTCAACACTAACTGCAGTTACTGAAACCACGCCTTCTTTCTTTGCGTGCACATTTGGACGCATTATGCAAATATTCCCACATAGTGACCTAGATATGTGGGGGCGTGTTAGAACGAGCTGTTTTAGGGGGGTGTGGCAGAGTCTTAACTTTGATAAAGAATATCTCTGGTTTTGAGACTTTAGTCTTTGCAACTTCAGGGATCTTATCTATTCACGAACAGCTTGTAACACTCCAAAGAGAAAGGAAAACTTGAAATCGCATCATATGACCCCTTTAAAAACTGCTCATGTTGCATGTATGCAGCATCTTTGTTTGGATTGTGATTAACATACTGGTAAACATTTTTTATAGCTGAATGCACTGTAAGTCGCTTTGGATAAAAGCATCTGCTAAATGCATTTATTATTATTAATTATTATTAAAATGCAGTGGTTGCCTCTAATTTTAAATGGAAAGAGCACAGACAAAGCCTTATTTTATTTATGAAGAGGTTTATTTTATTTGTGTTATTTATTTGATTTGGGGCTTGTTTTAAAATTTCAATTTAGTTTTATTTACATTTACATTATATTTAAATTGTGTTATTTAGCAGATGCTTTTATCCAAAGCGACTTACAAATGAGGACAATAGAAGCAATCAAAACCAACAAAAGAGCAATAATTTACAAGTGCTATATTAGTATATTATTATATTGTTATATTTCAATTTCACAAAGAAACATGCAGCATTTTGTCCAATCAATAATAAAAGGACACATTTATTTATAATTTGTCTTATCTCATTTTGTAAAAATCATGAATCGAATCGTGAAATCAAAATCGCGAATCGTGAGTTAAGTGAATCGTTACATCCCTACTTCAGACTGATGTTTTCATGTTTTAGAGCTGCAGCTTAATCAATACTTCCTCTGCTAATGTACCATGTCATTTTATATTCCACTGCCATGAATCTGTCGTCTGTATGGTTGAGCTGATTACACCGAGCATTTCTTTGGTGGTATCTTAGTTCCACATACCATTTCTCCTCAAAGTCTATGAATTCTTCACACAGGCCTCCTACCTCTAATTTAGACGAGCTAGAGCCGCTACTCCCACATCAATGCCCTCACATGCACCTCCGCCATAATTCCTCCCAGCAGGATTCAAAACAAACTGCAGCTTGTTTTTTCTACCTCTAATTAACTTGGGATTAGATGGATGGAGCTATAATATTTATCTCTGAGAAGCAAAATTGTCTGAAACTGCTTCACGAAAGGGTCCCAATGATCAATATGGTGTTCAGAGATTGTTTTGGACTTTCTAGCCTCTTAAGTTGTGAATGAATTGCGTCTTTTCTCCCGCCTTCATTCCATTCCAGCTCTCCTGCTGTGAGTTTTCCCTCATAAAGCCAAGCTCACTCTTAAGTAGAAGACCTCCCACTTTACCATTGTCCCTTAAACTAAGCTTTACAGAGACTCTCTCTTTTTTTGTTTAGTTTGTTGGCTGGTTTCTTCAGGGTCCTGTAATCCTTGGATTTCTGGTCCTAAAAATAAGGAAATAAGAGCCATTTTCCTTCTCTGGAAGTGTTTGTAGCCACATGCTTGATGACTAAATGTTCTTGGCTAATAATGGCGATAATCACAAAAATATGTGTCTGAGCCGAGTGGGGCAACTGACTCACTGGGAAGGTTATGCTTGGAAAAGACTGATTGGGCCTGGGAAAAAGGTCCCTTTTCCTGTTGATATGCTGATGTGATCAGCCTGGAGAAAGTGTGATTTAAATTATGAGGGCATTCTTGTCTAGACACGCTCTCAGGGGAGTTCTTGTGTGATGTGATGTTAATGTTACCTGGATATGTCACTCTGAATGCAGTTCTTACTGTCAATAATCAATGTCGAAGACTCAATGTTTTTTTTTTTTCTTGTTTTCCTTGGCTGCATCCTGGTAGTCTCACTTTTTTCCTGCAGAATTTTTCTTAGCCTGCTGATGCTGTATGTATGTGCGTGTTTTATGTATACTCACATTTGCATATAGAACGTTAGGACTACTTCCCCTTATTAACATGTACCATGGTAACCATAATTTGTGTAGTTTTATGGGTATTGTACAGGCAGACTACAGTTCAGTGTTTTGGAGTTAGGATTTGTTTTTGTTTTGTTTTTTGCATATGTTTGATCAAAAGTACTGCCAAAACCGTAATATTGTGAAATGTCATTACAATTTAAAATAACTGTTAATGTAATTAATTCTTCTGGTGGCAAAGCTGAATTATCAGCTGATTTGGTGCTCAAGAAACATTTATTATCAATTTTAAAAACAGTTTAATATATTTGTGGAAACCATGATTGATTTTTTTTTTTAGGTTTCTTTGATGAATCGAAAAGGCATTTATAAAAAAAAAAAAAAGTAAGTAACATTATGAATATCTTTCAGTATCACTTTTGAATAAAAGTTAGCATTTTTTTAAATAAAATAAAATAAAATACAGACCCCAGAGTTTTGAATAGTAGTGTATAGTAGTGAGTAGTAGTGAGCCTGGTTTCTCCCAAGGTTTTTTCTCCATTCTGTCACCGATGGAGTTTTGGTTCCTTGCCGCTGTCGCCTCTGGCTTGCTTAGTTGGGGACACTTCATTTCCAGCGATACCGTTGACTTGATTGCAAAGATACTATTTAAACTGAGCTGGATGTTGACATCACTGAATTCAATGATGAACTGTCTTTAACTGAAAAATTTGTGTTTACTATTGTCATTTTGCATTATTGACACTATTTTCCTAATTAATGCTGTTCAGTTGCTTTGACACAATCTGTATTGTTAAAAGCGCTATATAAATAAAGGTGACTTGACTTGACTTGACTTGTATTGTGCCATAAAACTTTATATTTACCAATGATTGAACCTAATCTAACCTAAAAAGTCTTTTGGACTTGAACTTTTTTTACCCATTTTGTTGTCTCACAACACTCTTTATCAACAAGCTACATGATTTGAGGTATGAATAATATCTGTAGCAAAAACGATGTGGGCCAAGTTATGTGCTGAAGTTTAATACTTCAGTTTCAGGTTAGGGTTAGTTTTGAAGAAACATGAGTTATAATAATTATGATGCTTGCATTGGTTGCCGTAGCAAAATTGTTTTTAAGGAGCAAAATAGCCAATGGCAACTTTGTTTCCACCCACAACAAATGCAAACTGTTTCAAGCTTCAGGTGAGAGAAACTGCCGTCCATTCAAAGGTTATTCTGTATTGTTATACTTTGAGTGGTCTCTTTAATGAGAAGCCGGTAGCACCCCTCCTTTCTCTGTTCATTTGAAAGAGGCTCTTTCTGATTCGGCTTCCCCAGAGCAACAGGTGTTTTCATCAGGCGCTGTTTGCTCAGATGACGGGAGGGACTGTAATAGCATTCAGCTCTGAACAAAAGCTGCTTCAGTCAGGACTGCAGAGATCTGCGATCTCCCTGCGGGGGCTGGGCAGAGAGAGCGAAAGAGAGGAATCGGGGTGGTGAGGGGGGTGTAGTTTCAGTCAGACAGTCCACAACTCCTTCCTTGGAATTCCTGATCTTATCAGATCCATTGTGTTTTTTGTTTTTTTGTGGAATACACACACAACCCTTTGCAAAGTCAGTTTGAGTTGTGCACCCTTTACAGTGCTTCAACTTGTGCCTTTTTAAAGGAATAGTTCACCCAAAAATAAAATGGTCACCCTCATGTGATTCCTAACCTGACTGAATTTGTTGCATGAAACACAAAAGAAGATGGATAATGCTCTTTTCCATACAATGAATATGAATGGTGACCATGGCTGTAAAGAGCAGTAAACTATGGATGAACTGTGACTTTAAGTCTTGATTATTCCTTTTTGTTGTCATCGCTATTCATTAGTGTAATGTATTTACATTTAATAGTTTTATTTTTGTCTGAAAAGCCACTGATTATTAACCCTGTACCCCTCGTCTCTTGTCAGGTGGCTGAGGAGAAACCGTGAGAGAGGGCAGCGCGAGGTCCCTGCTCGTCCAGGGACGATGAAGAGGTTCAGGCGTCATGGGCATGAGTCTCAAAGGGACAAGCACAAACAGGATCTCTATCAGTTCAACAAGGTGATCAAGCCCACATCTTCTGTAGGATTTTTGTTTTGCTGTTACACATACACAAGACTGGTTTTGTGCTATTTTTAAAGGAGCTCTCTTGCTGACTGTTTTTGATTTAAAATTACTAAACAAATTTATGATCTTTTTTTGGCATTTAATGTATATTTTTGTCAACATTTCTATTACTTTCCGTGCCATTTTGATAGGACTGGACAATTTGGTAAAAACATTTAAGATTTCAGTATTACCATTGTAATATTTCACTGTAAAATAAGAGTATTTAGGAAAATAGTATTAACAATTGTAAATTATAGTACAACTGGAAAATTAAAATACATATATTTATGGCTGTCTTTATTTCTTCATTTTCAAATGTTTAACCATTAAGCTTTCATATTGGCAGAAAACGGCAAGGAATGCCTTAAAGCTTCTCTTTTGTTGACAACAGCTAGTTTATAAGTGCTTCTTGTTACAAGTTTGTGAAGGTGGTTGGTGCAAGTTGCGTTCCCAAATGCATGTTATAAGTGACCCAAACTCAGAGCAGAGTTCGTGTGGAGCAGCATTTACTAAACGGCGATGCTCAGAGAAACTGAAAACACTGGATCATGAGCTGTTTGCATATAAAAGAACACAGTGCCGCAGTTCACTCTGAAACATGCAGTGCATATATTTATTTTAATAATTAAATCCCAGCCTTTCTGATTTGATAACTGCACTAAAGCTTAATGCAATTTTGGTGTGAATTTTTGGTTAATCAATAATAATGCAGCCCTATAGATAGGCATAGATTGGATAGATTTTCTTCTCCCCGAGCTCTTTGCAATATAATATAGAATTGCCTGCCCTGTGAAGGATGCATGCAATCATGATGCCTTATAATTTGCCCAAAATGAGGCATCTTTAAAAGCAGCATAATTGTATATGTTCCATTTTGGAACCGACTTTGAAACAGTATGACTATGATATCTTTAAAATGTGAACTGCACATGTAATCAGCGTATACCAGAGCCATTGTATATAATGTAGCATTTCTCACTCTCATTTCTCCCCTCTCTGCTTTAGACTGTAGAACATGGCTTCCCCCATCAGCCCAGCGCTCTGGGTTTCAGCCCCAGCCTGGAGCTCCTGGCCATCGGTACCAGATCAGGAGCAATCAAACTGTATCCTTCAACAACCAGAAGACATTTCCACACTTTGGGTTATTTGATCTGTGTATAACGTAACTCTTGAGTAGAATTATCACATTCCATTCCCCTGTCTCTGAATCCTGAGGGCAGAGTGACTACAATGTGATATGATGATAATGTACTGAGATTTCCTGTAGCTCATCTCGTGGTTGTTCTAGTGGCTCAATGGTACACACCCATCATTCAGGTACTTTGAAAGGCGGAACAGTTTATATTAGCGCGTAGTGCTGAGAACGCATGTCCATATAACATTTTTTCCCATACTGTTGCGTAATTTTGTCTGTTAGTAATTTACAGAAGAGGAAATAGAAATGAATAACTGGTATGTGGCTAACATTATGTGTCTGGTATTTAATAGTTATTTGCAATTCAATATAATTTTGAAATTGAAGGTTTTATTTTAAACTTGCCTCAAAAACAAGGTGCTGTGTGAATGGTTGCCATGTGTTTCCTTAACCAGTTCACAGGTATGGAGCTCCAGGTGTGGAGTTCATGGGACTTCACGACGAGAATGCGGCAGTTACACAGGTGCACTTCCTGCCAAACCAGGTACAGCTTTAAACTTCAATTCTGACATCTTTTGATTTCATCTGGGGTTTTTTTGTTGTTGTTTTTTTGGCATGTTAATTTCCATTTAATTCAATCTTTGGGCTTCGGGTTTCAGTGAATCATCAGTGGTTTTGGGTGAGGTTGTTAAAAAATGTTATTACAAAAACTTACAACACAAAGCAACCTTTTAATGATATGCATAGATTAAAATTAGGGGGGTGTATCAGAAAAATATTATACAATGGAGTTTATTTTATATCACATTAGCTGTATATATATCATTTCAACAAAAAATGATGTATATATATCTATTGCAATTTCAGTTTTTGGATAATCCACAGTGAATTAAATACATTTAATTATATTTTCTTTTTAATTAGAAGAATAGATTAAGAATAGATTTTTTTTAATTTTTTTTTATTTGTGTGTATTTATTTATTTATTGCAGGTGGAGTTGGTAACATTACTGGATGACAACAGTCTGCACATGTGGACGCTTCGGGCCCATACCGGCATGTCCGAGTTGCTTGAGATAGGACGTTTCACTCTCTCTGGTCCACCTGGGTGAGTCAGGAACACACACCTACAGACTCCCCTCAGTCTAATATTATCATGCTTGAAGATGTTTTTAACCTGCTGGGATGCTCATGCACTCACACCCAGCGAATGAGACATGAGCACTGACTCACACTGACCCAGACGTGACTGACTCACTTGTGCTATGAATCCATACATAGATGTACACATGCAGTCAGCTGACTTCCATGATTCAAAGTAGCATTTTTTGCAGCCTATGATGTCATATTCTCTCCTCACATGAATGGTTATTATTTCTAATACTTCTGTTATTATCCAGCAACAAGTGACAGGGTATTTTGATCTCTTAAGCTGCATCCGAAATCGCATACACACTGAGAATGTACTTCTAGTATGAATGTAATCCAGGTGTACTATATTCATCATGTTGTCATTGTCATGTGACCTACCAGCGTCAATTGCATGGCTTCACTGCCATTCATAAATCCTATATTGTGAATTCTGTGAATACTGTGAATTCGTACATACTATTTTGTCCACTATATAGTATGGAAGTATGCAATTTCAGATGCAGGGTAGCCCTGCCCACAAAGAAATCTCATTGGTCTAATCACCCACTTCACATAGCAGCATATTAAACATCAGATATGTTGTGGTGGCGCCACATTTGTATGAAATTTGTAATCATAATTATTATACATTATATTGTCTTGTATTTATGCCTAAAAATAATTATAATTAAATATTGTAAAAGATTCAAATATTTATATTTATAAAACATGAAACCGAATATTTTAATTATAAGATATTATAAGTTTCATGTTTTAGTGTGTATTGGTATTGTAAAGGTATTGTAATTGGTTTTGATTATTGCTAAAAATACATGTCTTTATATGCCTTATAAAGGCATGGGTAAAAACTTTAATAATGCATTATATCAAAAAAAGTAAAAAAAACAATGTAGATAACTTAAAAATAAGCCAGCATACAGTTTTCATCCAGTGTCTAATATAAGTGTAACTGGGGTAGTAATAAAAAAAAAAAATCACTAGCATCATTTTGACCCGCTTGTGATGTGAAACATTGACAGTGCCCCTCCCAGTGTGACGCGGGTCACGGCGGTCCTGGCACACTCATCGGGTGAGCTGCTGCTGCTGGGCACGGAGGGAGGACACGTGTTTGTTGTGGAAGTGCCAGGCTTCAGAGAGCTGGAGGAGAACAACATCAGCATGGAGGATGTACAGAACAGGTCAGACATCATGTTGATCTGAATTATGAATTCATGCCCAAAACACCTGTTACAAAATCTAGCAAAAAACAAGGTTTGGTCACTTTACATATGAACACTATTTAAAGGCAAGAACTTACAATTAACATATTTAATAGACTTATCCTCAGCTCTATAATCTCTTAACTAATTTTGTCTATATACGTACATTCTTTAAATAGTTTCATTGGAATGGTATTATGCAAGAGTTTCACATGCCTGAGACGACTGTTACAGTTACACTTTGTGATCGCTGATCTGTTCACCGCTACTTTTTCCAGAATTCCAGAGGATTATGTTGGCCGCAGGAATCTGGAGTGTGTGGAGACTCTGCATGAGAACCCGCTCAACCCACGGCAGGTGCTGATCGGCTACAGCCGAGGCCTGATGGTACTGTGGGATCTGGACCGGCAGTGTCCCATCCAACACTTTCTAGGCACACAGGTACCTTATACTTGCAGTGTTATCGCTTCTTTATTCAATTCAGTTCAATACAATTCAAGTTTATTTGTATAGAGCTTTTCACGATACAAATCGTTGCAAAGCAGCTTTACAGAAAATTAAGTTTCTACAATTTATTTAGTAGTAGCTTATCAGTGCATTCATGTCAGTTAATGTACATATGGCAGAAATGTACAGAAAAATCAATTAAAGACGTAATCAAACAGACGATGAACACTATTAACAGCAATTATTATATGTTGCAATCAAACTTATAGCAAAATGTGGTAGTTCTGTATTTTGTATCAGGTTTGGCATCATCTGAGGTCCTCTGAGGGGTTGGCATCATCTCTTCTCAGGTGTTCTGGATCCAGACTGAAGCTTGTGTAAATCCTAGTTACAGAAACAGATAAACAAATGGAAACATAATTAGCGTAGATTCTGTTCCAACCAAGCAAAATTGATTTGTTTAACCCAAGCTAAAGTTTTGGACTACCTGTAGCTTGTTTATTGAAGATGCAGGACAACCAGCTAGCAGTGCATTACAATAGTCCAGTCTAGAGGTCATGAATGCAAGAACTAGCTTTTCTGCATCAGAAAAAGGTAACATGTTTCGTAGCTTGGCAATGTTTCTAAGATGGAAGAATGCTGTTTTTGTAACATGGGAAATATGATTTTCAAAAGACAAGTTGCTGTCTAATATAACACCCAGATTTTTGACTGTAGAGCAGGACTCCAGACTGCGACCATTTTTTCTGCCTGTGTGACTAAATTTTGTGTGCGGTCGCACTGGCGCACCCACCACGTTGTTCAACTCTTAAGCGCTGCCATTTCTGTTGCATATGAGAAACATCAAACGGCAACTCATTTGAACTGCGCAGCGCTTAGAGTGTAGAGCCTGTTTTTTTATGCTTGCCACGCTAGCAGGAGCACGAAGGTGCACGCAGCAAAAATTACGCGAATATTGAGGAAACAATGGATGGTTTTCACGCTAAAGTAAAATAAAAGACAGTTTCTTAAACCAGAGAAGGTGAACATGTTGGTATTCTTTTGGGGGAAAAAAACATACAAGCACTGTCACCGGCAGCAAGTTCTTTTTGTTTTCATTTTGAAAAGCTTCTCTTTGCTGTTTACCTCACGTTATGCTATGGAGGCTCTCTTTTATTTTATTTTTTTTATTATTTGATTCCTCAGTGTTTGCTAAACGTTCTGTAATTTATTAGTCAGTAGTATATAATACAGCATGTGGTGTCATGCCTCATCTTATTCGCTTATAACATAGCAAAAGAGGACCTCCTGTTCACAAAATTCAAATCACAAATAATACTACTGATGATAAAGAATGGGTTGAATGTTAACAACTTTCGTTTCCATATAACTATAAACTATGATAAAAGTTCTTCAGCATGCATTGATTAATCCCATGTTGTAGCAAAAAAATAAAAATACGTGCTCGTGCGACCAACTGAGAAAGTTAGTCGCAAAAGAGCGACCAGTGGGAAGATCGAGTCTGGAGCCCTGCTGTAGAGGAAGTAACAGTACATCCGTCTAGTTGCAAATTGTAATCCAAGAAATTGTAATCTTTATTGCTTCTAAGAGGAGGCTTGTAATTGTTTCTTTTTGTGTCCACTGCAGCAACTAGAGAGTGTTTGGTGGATGGAGGACGGTGGGAACATACTCAGTTCCCATAGTGATGGGAGCTACTGCCAGTGGACAGTGACCGGCGAGGATCCGCAGACGGAGCCTGAGAAACAGGAGACGCCGTATGGTGAGACCACATTACCAGAGTCACTTGTGTTTTCTGTTACAACAGTAAACATGTTCCAAAACCTATTCTGTGCCTGAAATTGTGTACATTTGCCGTACATACTATGTTTAACGAAGAACTCCCTTCTCAACTGTCAATAAAATATGTTCTATAATAGAAGCATCACATGCGGGTGTACTACATTACTATATTAAAAAAAAGTTTTCTTAATGAGTTCTTAATGTTTTTGAAAGTTGTTTAAATAAAAGTATTTATTTTTTCCAAAAGGATAACATTTTTACTGATCTCAAACTTCTGACTGGTAGTGTATTTTCACCATATTGGATCTGTAATATGACCTACAATGGTTGCCATATCTCTGTCCGTTGCCATTTACAAATATGACGACTAGTGATGACGAATAGGGAAGTAGGGAAATTCAAACTCTGGTCCAATGAGCTGCCTTGACGTCTCCTGCCTACATAGTTAGCATCCTAACTGTTAAAAAGTGGAATAATGTTGTTGCGTACCATTTGGTGCCTAATATTATGCCTAAAATGCTTGCTTAATAGGCAGCTCACTAGGTTTTGGAACAAAGCCTCTGTTATCCACATGTAAAATATATTCATATTGATCTGTCTGTCCTTACTTCCTTTAATGAACAATTTCCTTTAATCCTTCATCTTCACACAGGTTCCTTCCCCTGCAAGGCCATATCCAAAGTAATACAGCTGCCATCAAAACAAGGGTGAGTATATTCTTTATTAGACAGTACTGTGAGTGTTCACTCACTGATGCTGAGATGGGTGTGTTTGCATGTGGTGTCATTAACCCAGAGTGCTTCACCATGACTCACACTGTCTGTCTGGTTAATATTTAAACCTTTCATAGACGTTCATATGTTCCGCTCCACAGTAATGATTTTTCTTTTACTGATAGCCTATTTTATCATACTGTTCCTTTAATTTCCTGTTGCTTTATTGTTCTCTTTTTCTTCAAAATATTTGAAACAGCTGATTTGGAAAGTTCTGGAAGAGCCAAGGGGAATTTGTAATTTAGTAAACAATTCCTTATCCAAAGTAATGTGTCTTTTGTCCTTTTGTCCCCAGTCCCCCATTCCTCATCTTCAGTGGAGGGATGCCACTGATGCTGAGATGGGTGTGTTTGCATGTGGTGTCATTAACCCAGAGTGCTTCACCATGACTCACACTGTCTGTCTGGTTAATATTTAAACCTTTCATAGACGTTCATATGTTCCGCTCCACAGTAATGATTTTTCTTTTACTGATAGCCTATTTTATCATACTGTTCCTTTAATTTCCTGTTGCTTTATTGTTCTCTTTTTCTTCAAAATATTTGAAACAGCTGATTTGGAAAGTTCTGGAAGAGCCAAGGGGAATTGTAATTTAGTAAACAATTCCTTATCCAAAGTAATGTGTCTTTTGTCCTTTTGTCCCCAGTCCTCCATTCCTCATCTTCAGTGGAGGGATGCCGAGGGCCAGTTACGGGGACAGACACTGCATCTCAGTCATCCACAGCAAAACCCACGAGGCGCTGGACTTCACCTCACGCATTATTGACTTCTTCGTCATTTGCGAGGGAGAGAACCACAGAGGTAGATAGAGATGCTCCCAAACACACGGTTTTGGTTCCTTTACATGGTTTTTTTCTACATCTACTTCACATCACATGCGCTACTATAGGTTCACTTCCTCTAAGTGGTCTAAATGTGTGTCTGTGTCACAGGTGAGCCGAGCGCTCTTGTGGTTTTGGTGGAGGAGGAGCTGGTCGTGGTGGATCTGCAGACTGAGGGTTGGCCCGTCATCCAGACGCCCTACCTGGTGCCATTACACTGTTCAGCCATCACCTGCTCGCACCACGTCTCCTCCATCCCGCTCAAACTGTGGGAGAGAGTGCAAGCTGTGGGAGCCCAGCAGAATACACACTACTCCAAGAAGGTATGAAACCATATGCACACATAAATGCAGAAATATTAAGCTCAGATCGCATGTAGCCCAATAAAACCATTTACCAGAAAGCGAGTGCTCACTTAAACCGCCAGTTGCTGGGTTAAATGTTAACTACTGTTTGCTTCAGAACACTTCAACAACTATGTCAAGTGTTGATTCTGTGTGGCAGCACCATAGACGTCTTTAATCACTGACCTTGATTCTACTGAGCCATTCAATTCTTGATTTTGTAAATCTGTCTTTTTGTAGCCTTGGCCTATAAATGGAGGCCAGAATCTTGCCCCAGACCCTCCCCAGAGAGACTTGCTCCTGACAGGGTGAGTAGACCTGTGTGAGCTAATGCTATCGATCTTGGTGTGATCTCGCAGTCTTGAATTCACTGTAAAGTTTCAGACTGTATAATATGGGGAATTGTTCTGTTCATAATTATAAGCATGTGAAAATGAAGAACATATCCATGGGTTATAATTTTTTTATATATATATACAGGCAATAAGCTCACTTCTGTATGATATTTTATTTTGAATTATTTTATTAAATATTAATTAGGAAAAAACACTCTTGTGCTCACCAAGGCTGCCTTTTTAAAATCAAAAATACAGTAAAACAGTAATATTGTATTATTTTTATTATTAATTTAAAATAACTATGTAATATTTTAAAATGTAATTTATTTCTGTGATGGCAAAACAAAATTTTCAGTTGCCTTTACTTCAGTCTTCAGTGTCACATAATCCTTGAGTAATCATTCTAATATGCTGATTTTCTGCTCTGGAAAAATTTCTTCTTATAATTATTATCAATGTTGAAAACCGCTGTTCTGCCTAATATTTTTGTGGAAACTGTGATTTGTTTTTTCTTTTTTTCCAAAAATTAAAAATGAGTAAAACAAAATTAAATTTTTTAGTTGAGAAGTTGGTAAGCTTTTCTTTTAGACTGTTTGTGTCTGTTTTGAGTCACTCACATCACTTGCATCAGATAATAAAAACTGGAAAGTTCAGATTTTTGTTCTTATTTTGCCTGTTGGATTATGGATTATTTTAATTTCTAAAAATGGAGTATTAGTCCAGTAATTCTAGTTCATTTATTCAAAGCTAGTTGTTAGTAGCTTTGAAACAACCTTGGCAACCTGTTGGTACTTGGACCCTGTTTAAAATGTTTGCTCAATACAGCTGGGTTTTTCCCTTTTCATGAAAATCATGTGAATAACAAGGAAAAATGTTCTGTTAAGATGCTGTAATGGTTTTGCACGTAGGGAATGAGGAACTGATGGTTAAAGTGGATCTTACCTTTCACTTTAAATATTTTATATCCATCTTTCTTTTGAAAGGCATGAAGATGGCACTGTGCGTTTCTGGGATGCCTCAGGGGTCTGTCTTTACCCCATGTACAAGCTCAGCACAGCGGGAGTCTTCCTCACGGACGCTGACCCAAATGACAACATGAACCAGGGCAGTGAGGGAGAGTGGCCTCCATTCCGCAAGGTCTGGTTTGACTGACACTTACTTGTACAAGTATTATCACTCACAGTTCTAGTTAACACAGTTGTTTACTGATTTCATCAGACATTTGATTCTGTGTATTTATTGTTTTTAAAAATATCAGGTGGGCTGCTTTGACCCATATAGCGACGACCCTCGGCTTGGCATTCAGAAGATCCACCTGTGTAAATACAGCGGATATCTCACAGTGGCTGGAACTGCAGGACAAGTGCGTTTTAATGTGGGAGTTTAAAGAAAGACATACATCATTAAAGACCGCAATATTAAAATGTTACCTTTTGTTCAGTTGTTACATAAACTACTACATACACAACAAGGCTGCATTTATCTGAGTAAGAGACAATAAAAACAGTAATAATGTGAAATTCTTACACTTTAAATATATTTAAAAAAAATTATTTTAAAACATTTTAATTTTTAACAATTTATTCCTGTTACAGCAAAGCAGAATTTTCAGCATCATAACTCGTCTTCCGTTTAAAATAATCCTTCAAAAATCATTGTAATATGCCTATTTGGTGCTCAAGAAGCATTTAATCAATGTTAAAAACAGTTGTGTTGCAAAATATTTTTGTGGAAACCGTAATTCCACCAAAGATTAAGCTTTAGAAGATTCACATTTATTTAAAATCGAAATCTTTCATAACATTACAAATGCCATTTTGGTCAATTTTGATCAATTGAAAGCATCCTTGCTGAATAAATTTATACATTTTTTGTGAAACATTGATTGTCGCTTATGGAGCTGTATGTCTATGAATTTATTCTCACTTGCTTGTGCTGAAGATCTGATCTCTTTTCCAGAACACCCAGTTCTCATAATTTTTAGTGGCTGTTGATAATTAATCATGAGAGAGAACTCTGATTTAACTGATTATTAACAGTCCACTTCACATTATGTCTGCCATTTGGAAATGAGCTTGGTGAAAAGCCACTCTTCAGGATCAGTTGCTCTCCTGTTGTCCTTTGACTGAACTGCTGAAATGTGAATGTTGCTGTAAGGACATGAATGTAGGGATGCACCGATCCGATACTCCGATACTTTCTGCCGGATCGGGTATCGGTCAGACGAAACCGATCCAAATCCAATATTGTGCGTATAGTATTGTTTTATTGTTAAGCCCCACGAAATGCACAAAAACATTATAAAGCACCATGAAGTTTTCATGCACTATATTCCAAGTGTTCTGAAGCAGTTAAATAGGTTAATGTGAGGTAGAGATGAATATTTAAGTCAAGTTCATGTAAACTCTTCTCTCCGCTGCGGCTGTCTGTCATCCTCCTTTCAGCATTCAAACTGCTTGCCGCGTTCGGTTACTACAGTCAAGACGATGAAACTCTCTCCAAGAGCGCAGTAACTGAAATTTAAAACTGTTAAAAGAAAAGGCTCAAACTATCGCACAGATTTAATACACTACGCATCAATATCTCTTCACTTCGTGCTTTGAACTTTTCTATGCTGCGCGCTGTGACTCCATGTTGCTTCAAGCGCATCATTCTGTGCACGGGATGCGCATTTGTGCTTTGTGCCGCTCTGTATTGGAGCCTTTCGTATTATAATACTTTTGCACAATGAAAGATTATTAATAGCCATTCTTGTTCTGTCCTATCTATCATATGTCGCTGCCTCCATTACTGTGCTATACATTTAAAAGAAATGTCTTTTAATTTTATCATTTATATTTATATGTAAATATATTTACTTGTTTTTCATGATTTCATGATATTTTACAACAATACAAAGAGCAATGTGTAACATTTTACCAGATTCAGTCCTACACTTATTCACTTTTATTTGTTCCCCACTAAATAATGTTATATCACTAAATGTTTAGATTTTATAAAATTGTGCACTCATGATTTTTCTAGAATAACTTTTGCTGCTGAATTATCCACTAACCTTGTTTATAAGTTTTTTTTGTTATAGATTATGATTATATATTTTTTCATGTATTTTTCTTTAAAATGAAGTTGTCTATATTTAGTCGATTGTGTTTAACACAAAAAACAGTGATGATCAGGTCAACACACTGAGGTATAGAAATTGTACATAGATTATTAAAAAAACTGTGCTGGTATCGGCCGATACTCAGAATTTTTGGTATCGGATCAGAAAAAAAATGGTATCGGTGCATCCCTATTATACTCTGAATGTAGCTGTAATGACAAAAAAAAAAGTGTATACTCCATTACAGGTCTGGTGAGAGAATATGTTAGTACAGAAGTGAGATATTGCTGTTTAATTTTCATCTGCTTCTGTCAAAATGTATGAAATAAAAAATAATTTCTCTCTTTGTCTTCCTCCCACTCAGATTCTGGTTTTGGAGCTGAATGATGAGGCTGCCGAGCAGACGGTCGAGGCTACAGTGGTGGACCTGCTGCAGGGTCAGGAGGGATTTCGCTGGAAGGGCCAGGCGTGTCTAGACGTGCGGGAGGAGCCGGTGCTGTTCCCTCCAGGCTTCCAGCCCTGCGCTCTAGTGCAGTGCCAGCCGCCCGCTGTGGTCACAGCAATCGCTCTGCATTCAGAGTGGAAACTGGTGGCCTTCGGTACCAGCCATGGCTTTGGTCTCTATGACTACCACCAGAGGAATAAAATCTTGGTCAAGTGAGAACAATAACATTTTAAATAGTATTCCAGTTTTATTAGTTCAAAAGATCGATTTGTAACTATTAAAACAAGCAGACTTTCAGGGTATCACAAATGAACATTAGGGAATAACCTGAAAGATAACTTGAAACTTATGTTGTTTTATTTGGTTTAGACTGATGATGAGTGACAATACATGTGCTGATGTGTTCATCACAATAGTCTAATTAAAGAAATGTTCCCTTCAAAAAGGGAAGTCTTTATTATACAGTGTTAGTCACCATGGTGTACTTTTATCATGATATGAATGAAAAATGAAAAAAAAATATGATATGTGGATAAAAAGTGGAAAAACAGCACCTAGTCTGATTCACTTATCATATGATAAACTGGCTTTTCATTCAAATAATTTAAATTAAACATGTTAAATATTAAACCATATTGTTTTATTTATATTTTTTACATGATATAATTAAAATGTAATGTTTTCCACATTTAAAATAATAGGAAAGTAGTAGAAACTATAAAATGTTTTTTATTTACCAAAAATGTAGACCGACTTGCACTACCGTTCAAAAGTTTGGGTTCAGTAATGTTTTTCAAAGAAGTCTCTTCTGCCCACCAATGCTACATTTATGTGATCAAAACAGTAATATTTTTAAATAGTATAACAATTTAAAATAACAGTTTTCTCTTTTAATATATGTATAATATTTCTTATTATTATCAGTGAAAACTGCTTAATATTTTTGTGAATGCTAAAAAATAAAAAATTTTCCCCAGGTTTGATGAACAGAAAGTTCAAAAGAACAACATTTCTTTGAAATTGAAGTCTTTTGTAACATTATTGTCTTTAATGTCACTTTTGATCATTTTAATGCATTCTTGCTAAATAAAAGTATGAATTTCTAAAAAATAAAACGTACTCGCATGTATTTTAGGGTCTTGAAAATTACGACCTTTTGACTTGATATCCATCAATTTAAAAGAAAATGTAAATTTTACTTACATTTTTAGTTTAATGTTGTAGCCACAATTCAAAATTGTCCATATTAAAATTATTTTAAGCCTTTTATTTCTGAGCCCAAGCTTTACATTTAAATTGTTAGGATCAAGACTGTTAAGATTGTTTACGATTATTACAAAGATAAATTCTATTAGTTGTGTTTTTTTCCTGCAGACTTTGAGCATGCTAATAGTTGTTTGCTGTCCATTTGCAGGTGCACCCTAAACCCCAGTGACCAGATGGCCTTGGAGGGGCCACTCTCACGCGTCAAGTCCATCAAGAAGTCCTTGCGACAGTCCTTCCGCAGGATTCGCCGCAGCCGGGTTTCCATGCGAAAACACCACACTAACAACACAGCTAAGGTACATATCATCTCTCTTTTTCGCTAATGCTCCAGTTATTCACCCGACAAATTAACTAAACATGACACTAGACATCATGCATGCCGTTATTTCAGCTTCGGTTAGCATTGCATAATTCAGAGTTGTTAAATGGGTGGTGACGGCTTGATAGTGAATATCTGTGCAATGTTTCTGCAGCTGCAAGAGATCAATGCCAGGCTGGAGGCCGAAGCTCTGCAGGAGATGGAGCTGGCACCTGTACAGAGAAAGATTGAAGCCCGTTCCTCTGACGACTCCTTCACGGGCCTCGTCAGAACACTCTACTTTGCAGATACATTCGTTAGTGATAGTGAGTACCACAATGTTTCTAATCGTTAAATATAGGGTTATGTTCCTTCCCATTATTCTCACTGTATCCTCTCAGATGGCATGTGTGTGACTAGCAGAAGACTTTCATGATCTCTCTCTCTTTCTCAGGTTCTCACAGTACGCCCTCACTGTGGGCAGGAACCAATGGTGGAGCTGTTTTTGCGCATGTCCTCCGTGTCCCCTCACTGGAACGAAGGGCGGAGGATCCAGTGGTGGCTCATGCAGGTAAAAGGAAAATTATAATATATAAACAACATTTAATAAAAGCATTTCAGCTCCAAAGCAGATGGACAGAGACAAAGATTTTAATAAATCACTTAATAAATGTATTTATTGAACATTGGTTTCTTTATTAATAACATTGTTACTTGTGTTTGTAAGAGCAATAAACCACATTACGACTTTGTGTTAGTAATTTTAGCACATTTAACCATTCTGCTTCACCTAACAACATGGTAAAATTGCAGTAAAGTGTGAATTCTTGCATATTGTTTTTTTTTTTAATACCCACAAATATTCACTATTGTTAAAAAGTTTAGGGTCAATATTTTTTTAAGAAATTAATACTTTAATGAGTACTTTTTTATTATTAATACCTTTTTATTTTTATTTTAAATGTCACGTTCCTTTGAACTCTATTAATCAAAGTTTCAGTTTCCACAAAATATTAATCAGCATAATCATCATATTAGAATGTTTCTGATGGATTATTTCACACTAAAGACTGTAAATTTAGCTTTGCCATCACAGGAATAAATTACATTTTAAAATATATTAAAATAGAAAAAGTTTTTTTTTTTTTCAAATTGTAAAAAATATTTCTCAGTGTTACTGTTTTCCTGTGTTTTTGGTTAAATAAATTTAGCCTTGGTGAGCATAAAAATCTTTAAAAGATTACAAAAAAGCTTACTGAATATATGGTTTGCATATTGTTTTTTTAATACCCACAAATATACACTGCATATTGCATATTGGTTTTTGCATGTTTTTTAAAATACCCACAAATATACACTACTGTTAAAAAGTTTAGGGTCAATATAACATTTTTAAAGAAATTAATACTTTTTATTATTAATACCTTTTTCTTTTTATTTTAAATAAATCCTTTTCCTTTTAACTCTATTTATCCAAGAATCCACAAAATATTAATCAGCACAATCAGCATATTAGAATGTTTCTGATGGATCATGTGACACTGAAGACTGTACATTCAGCTGAAAATTCAGCTTTGCAATCACTGGAATAAATTACATTTTAAAATATATTGAAATAGAAAAACAGCTATTTTTCAAATTGTAAAAAAAATTCTCCATATTACTGTTTTCCTGTGTTTTTTGTCAAATAAATGTAGCATTGGTGAGCATAAAAATCTTTAAAAGATTTTTTAAAAATCTTACTGAACCCAAACTTTTGAATGGTCGTGTAACTTGTTCTGCATTTTGGTCAGTACATAATGTATCATATTTTTAGTGACTTTTCTATTATTATTATAAGTGGAAAATATTACAAATAAATTGAGTATGACTTGTATTGACCCCAAAGTTTTGAACAGTAGTGTACACAAAACCCATAATATAAATAGTCGAACGTTCACATAAACAGATCTTGTATAAAAAGTGCTTCTCCATCACCAGCTAAAGAGATTCAGTTGATGCATCGTGCTCCAGTCGTTGGTTTGGTGGTCTTGGATGGCAAGGGTGCCCCTCTGCCCGAGCCTCTGGAGGTGGCCCATGATTTGGCGCGCAGTCCTGAAATGCACGGTTCTCATCACCTATTGGTTGTGTCAGAGGAGCAATTAAAGGTGAGAATTTACACCACACAACTTGTTCTTCCTCCATTGCCAACATAGATTGTTTGTCTTACCATATTTGTGTGTACACAGCTGTTTACGCTGCCTAAAGTGAGCAGTAAGTCAAAGCTGAAGCTGACAGCGGTCGACGGCTCTCGTGTGCGCCGTGTGGGTGTCGCATGGTTTGGCTCTCGGACCGATGAACAGTTGGAGAGCAGCCTGGTGGTGCTGACCAATCAGGGTGAGCTACACGTCATCTCTTTGCCTTCCATCAAAATGATTGTCCACTATCCTTGCATACGAAGAGAAGACGTCAGTGGAATCGCATCCTGTGTGTTCACCAAATATGGCCAAGGTAGGAAACGCTAACTTTTACACAGTGCATTTACATAAAGGGGTCATATGATGTAATTTCAAGTTTTCCTTTCTCTTTGGAGTGTTACAAGCTGTTCGTGAATAGATAAGATCCCTAAAGTTGCAAAGACTAAAGTCTCAACCCCAAAGAGATCTTCTTTATAAAAGTTAAGACTCGTCCACGCCCTCTTAAAACGCCTCGTTTAAACACGGCCCCACATGTCAGATTTGCATAACGCCGCCCAAATGTTCACGCAAAGAACGAAGGTGGGAAGATTTGCTTAACACCACCCAAATGTATTCGCAAAGAAAGAAGGCGTAACTTTGATTCTCGCTGTAGTATTGTTGCCGCCGCCATATTGTGGAGACGCTGTGTGTTTTGTTGTGAAAGCGAAAATACTTTGTTTGGCCTTCCAAAAGAGGACACGACTAGATATCAGTGGTTAAATTGTATTTACAACACTGTTCCAGAACAGGTTCAAACCAAATATTCAGATGTGAGCAACGCATTTTATGGAGGACTGTTTCCTGGGAGAGTAGCCACCGGTGTTCCGGTGAATTCAGTTTCCCCTTCGGTGCGCATGCTGACCTTATACAGTCTATGATGCTGACAAAAAATGCTGACTCACAACCTGTAAGTACGTTTTCATATTTAAAGGATTTGCCACTGCTGATTCAAACGCGAGTTTTGAGCAGTGTAGAGTAGTGCTTGTTGTTTGTAATTTCTCCGATCACAAATGAAGACATGGTTTTATGTTTACGCGGCGGGCTGCAACGCAACACGTAAAAAGACAGTATAAGTCAATATAATCAGTAATTATGTCCCCACTGGATGCTACAAATGCCTCGTTTATAATGGGTTTATGGGTTATAACATGGCATCACAGTATGGTAAGAGGCGTAACATTTCCGTCACACGCTTGAGGTATTTGACCAATCACATCGCTCTGGATAGCTGGCCAATCAGAGCACACCTCGCTTTTCAGAACGATGAGCTTTGTAAAAATTTCGTTTCAGAAAGGCGGGGCATAGAGGAGAAACAATAATGTACAGTATGTGGAAAATAATGTGTTTTTTTAACCTTAAACTGCATAAACACATTGCATTACACCAAATACACA
>NW_015542322.1:23644-25410 GCF_001515605.1 Sinocyclocheilus anshuiensis | reverse complement strand
CATAAACACATTTCATTACACCAAATACACAAAATAAAGTTATTTTTAGCAACGTCATATGACCCCTTTAAGGAAAAGCATGAATCTCCTCTGAAACTCTTTGTCTGGTCATCTTTTAGGATTTTATCTGATGTCCCCTTCTGAGTTTGAGCGGTTTTCTCTCTCCACCCGCTGGGTGGTGGAGCCTCGTTGTCTGGTTGAGGCTCCCCTCCAGATGAGGCCCAAGAACCCATCAAGTCCCGTCCACAGGGACCAGCCGGATGGAGTAGCTACTGAACACAGGTGTGTGTGTAGTTGTGTAATAGTTCAGAATCCGTTATTCCTTTCCTGTTGTTAAGGATTGACAAAAGTGTTTTTATATTGATGTTTGTTTGTTTGTTTTCTGTTTTTCTAGAAATTTCAAAAGGGAGAGTGAAGGATATGGTGAGATTCAGTGTGCTTTTTCCAAATCTGTGTGAATTGTGCAAACTAAGCATCCAATACTAAAAAAATGCATGTTCTTAGCGCTTTGTTGAATGCTTCTCCATGTTATTCTCAGAAGTCACTCATGCAAAAGACTTTAGTCTGTACTTACGGACACAATCCGTAATTGATGAACCAATGCCACAATAATACTTGGAATTTTGTTAAAAACAAAAGTTATATATATTAAGAGTCATATTATTAGCCCCAAAAACATACTGGTATTATACACACACACATATATTGTGTAAACAAAAACTTTTATTTTGGATGTGATTGTTTGACAGCACTAATTATAATACAGCCTTCAAGTGAACTCGTAATTTTGAGTTTTGCGCTTGTGATTAGACAAACTGCAACTGACCAATCACAATCAAGTATTCTAAAGTTATAAGTTGATTAGGTGCACTGGAAGGCAGTGTTTCATTATATTATATTAATATTAATTTATATATAAATTTTGTGACCAATTGTTGTTATTGTTAACTAAGACTATCAAAAACGTGTTTTGTTAATTGAAATAAATTATAAATGTAAATAAACTAAATAGGAATATTTTTTTTTTAAGTAACGAAACAAAAAATGACCAAAAAAATAATTTAAATTGAAAATAAAATGAAAGCACGAAATATTAAAATAAAAGCGAATTCAAAATATTAATGAATACTATTATAGTACATAAACTAAATACTACAATTAATTTAAAAGCTAAGAAAAATTCAACAAATCACTTAATTACTTACATAAAACATTTTTTAACTTAAAAAAAAAAATTAAAATAAAACCTTAATTCAAAATATTAATAAATACTATTATAGTCTATAAATAATACTAAGATAATACTGTTGTGGCTTGCCAGTTGCATCAATTATGAATTGTATTCATAACTCCTCCTCAGAGTGTTTGCAAGCTTTCGCCTGACTGATCAATGTGCTTGTGTGTTCCAGAGAGTTCTGCTAGACAAGTAATGGAGCATGCTTTGCTCAACGATGAGAGTGAGTACATGAGGATCAGCAGTTAGACAGCATATTGCGGAGTAGTTTAGAAGTAAAGTAAGAGCAGTAGAGCAGTATCAGATTGTTTGTATCTCTGCTTGCTGTGGATGTGTGACATGCAGATGACATGCAAATGGCTTAAAACAATAATCTAAACTAGGGCTGCACGATAAATCGCATGCGATATTTAACGCGCATCTTATCAGTAAAGCCGGTTCTGTAATCAGCGGTAATTCTTCATCACGTTAGCTTTCACATTGAGCAGCATTTACTACACAGAGCCGTTGTTCACTGATGAGCTGCGCAAAA
>NW_015542322.1:20279-23529 GCF_001515605.1 Sinocyclocheilus anshuiensis | reverse complement strand
TTTTGCGCAGCTCATCAGTGAACAACGGCTCTGTGTAGTTAATGCTGCTCAATGTGAAAGCACGCAGGTGATAGAGATTTACCGCTGATTACAGAACCGGCTTTCTGACAAGATGCGCATTAAATATCGCATGCGATTTATCATGCAGCCCTAATCTAAACATGCTGTATGTTTTCAGTAATCTGTGCAGTCATGTGTGCATGATCTGTAACACTCCCATTTGCCTGCACAATAATATTGTTGTATTAAGATCTGTGAAAAAGTCTTGATTTGTTGTTTATAAACAGAAGAACTAGATTTTGGGTATTTGAGCAGTTCCACTGAGGGCGCTGTTTGCTGGACTAGTTTTTATAGTGTCTAAATATAATTTGCGGGAAAGTCTTTGTGTATTTGTTTGATTCACATCTTGCTTTAACACAGGAGTGCTTCAGGAGATCCAGAAGTCTCTAGAAGGAGATCAAATGTAAGAAGGTTTAATTTAATGTAGATCCTATTTCTTTATTAATATGCATTAATACCCGTACGGTTTGAATAATCTGCCAGTTGTTTGTTTAAAGGACGTTCTTAGAGAACAATCTGAAGACAAAGCCAAAAGCAGGCAATGTGCTAAGCAATGGAGGTAATTATTTATTTTCTGTTCCTGATTAGCATAAATTGGTATTCTGCATTTTAATAATAATATTGTAACCAGCAAGTATTTGAGAGAACAGTGCTAAAACTGCCTTCTTTGAAACTCGATGATCAGTGTTTGAAATGCAGATCTTCCTGTTTGTCTTCCAGCGCAGTAGTGTGTTATGTAAGCACTCCAAATGTTTGGAGCTGCTCTGAGCACTGATCACTTAAAGGGGTCCTATTATGCTCTTTTACAAAGTCTTGATTTTGTTTTGGGGGTGTACTAGAACAGGCTCTCATACTAGGTTTTTCGAAAAACATATTTTACATTATTACAACACCTCTCTCCCCAGTCTGGCATGAACGGCTTGAATAGTTCCTGTATCAAATGAAGGCCCATCTTCTGAAATACGAAATGTGCTGTGATAGGTTAGCTGGGCCAGTGTGTGTTGTGATTGGCAGCACTCGGCACCTGGTTGGGAAATGTCATGCCCCTTACCATAGCCGCCTGCAAGCTTCAGTGTAAATATAGTCAAAATCAAATCAATTTGAGCACGATTTAAACCCGGATGATTGTAACCACTCTAAGTTCGTCTGCCTTGGGAAAGCTAGCGTGTCTCCAACACAGTGATAACACTCGTTGCCTTTTCCAGACCAGGTCTCGTCCCATTCGTCGGTATTTGTGATGTCACAAATCCCGGAAAATATGCGTTGTAGTCCAAACGAGTCGTTCGTTGTAGTTTTTGAAAAGTGATTTCTGTTAAATAAAATATCTCTTTTTGAAGTGGACTTTGAACTTTGTAACTTCGCAGATCTTTTTCATGCTCAAACAGCAACATTTCAGACTAACTAAAGTTGAAAAATTGAAAAAGCATAATAGGACCCCTTTAAAAGAGGTTCGGGTGTGCATATTGTGCATTATAAAATACAATAAAAATGTGCTCTGGGTTCACTTTTTTTAATATTTAAATAATTCCAAATTTCTTTGGTTGGAGCAGGTCATTATCACATGCAAAGAAAAATTATTATTAGTAGTACTGTCTTTATTTATTGTTTATTATTGTAACTGTCTCTAAGAAAAACTCAAAGGAATGTTCTAATCTCCCCTGTCTTTAAAAAATAATATTTTTGTCAATAAAATAATAATACTTTGCATATGATAATAATATAATAATAATTTAATATAAGATTTGGATTACATAATTGATGCATAAAAGATTGGGTTACATAACCTACAGTGTGAATGTAAAATTGTCTAAAAAATATTTTTAAAGAGAATGTTTATCAAGGTATCTCTAAAATTTCTCATAGAGACAGCAATAATAAAAATAATAATAGTTAATAAATGTAACTCATCTTGGAAAATTATTTTGGTCTCAGTTCAGTCTATTTATTTGTTTGTTTGTTTACGTATGTAATATTCAGGAAAACTGGGTTACATTAGTGTGAATGTAAATGGGATGATACTGAAAAGAGAATTTGATAGCTAAGAAAAATTATATTTAAAATATTGTTGATTTACAGTCTTGTTAATGGTATTCTACCATGTGCATAAATGTATGAGAAAATCATTTTCTATTTGTTTAAGTGAATAAATTACTCACTACAGTGCACTACACTTGTAATTGACACATGACATGTCATAATTATTTCTAATACTTAATTGAAATTGTCAGCCAAAATGTTACAAGTTATATGTTCATTTAGCCTCTTTGCTTGCTGCTGTGTCCACAGATTGAGCCTTTAATTCCCAGTGCCTGAACGATTCTGGATGCGCTCTTCATTCCAGACTTGCTTACGATCTGAACACTACTGCTAGAACCACTACTGAACCATGAGAACGCCTTGCCCTGGAGAGAGAAACCTCCCACTCAAGAGCTTCTACACCCAGAGAGAGGAGAGCGAGGGACCACCACCTGTGCCTGCTAAGACCAAACACTGTATCTCCACTAAATCCATTACATGCTGACCAACCGCCATTCACACCACCTGCGTCTGCGTCTGCGTCTGCGCAGTTCACTGCAGCAACCCGAGCAAATGCAGTGGCGTTTGGTTTGAAAGACTGGCAATTGAGACAGTTTTGTTTTTAACTTGATTTTAAATGCATGATTTTTCTTTTCTACCAGATTGAGGACCTCAGAATTTGCATAGATGGTGTATTATAGCTGAATAAAGATGCCATTAGCTGTTGCTGACGAATTAGGGTTGGACGACAAGGTGACGTTGGCACCAGATGCTAATAAGCCACATCCACATTTAAAACCCTACGGAGTATTCCACAACAAGTAGTGTTGCCTTTCCCCGTCCACACCAATGAGAACAGTGGCTAGATAAAAGTTCTTATAGGTACTTGTACACTACTGTGTAGTTCATATGCTGTAGTTTCTAGGGTGTACAGCTTTCTGAGGGGCTAGGTCTTTATTTTCTGTTTTTTTATGTAAAACATTTTTATGCCAATAATGAATGATGTAATTTAGGAATGTAATTTTAAAATATTGTAGTCAAATGTTTTAATATATGTGTATATGAAAATCCGTACCTGTTTTGAACGCTGGGTTCCTTTTACGGAGGGCTGTATTTTCTGATCTAAGGAAATATTTTGGTACTGTCTCCTGAAATGCTTTTAGCGTTTTCTTTG